>NW_012098876.1:3028615-3029276 GCF_000951045.1 Mandrillus leucophaeus | reverse complement strand
TTCACCGTGTTAGCCAGGATGGTCTCGATCTCCTGACCTCGTGATCCACCCGTCTTGGCCTCCCAAAGTGCTGGGATTACAGACTTGAGCCACCGCGCCCGGCCTAGTTCCACTTTCACCTAAACCTTGACCAAGTGACTCCTTGACTTGTCAGTCTTTGACTTTGACAGTCACGTAGTCTACTTTCTAATGGTTCCCCAGATTTTAGAGATTTTTCTACTTCTCCCTTCAACGATTTTCTTTTTTCTTTCTTCTTTTACTTTTTGTTCATTCGCAATCCTTCATTTCTGCCAAGTGACAATCGTTGCATATAAGAGCTCCCTGGATATAATGGTCAAGGGAACAATATGGCAATATATTCAGAGAAATAGTTTTGGTCCTGGGAAGAGGGAACCGAAATGCTGGTTCAGTCACTCGCCACTTACACAGTTCAATTAACAAGAGCAGGGTCTGCTCTAAAGAAAATGACTTCTTATTTCAAAGTTAGCTCGGGAGAAGTACAGGTTTCCTGCCTTTAAGGGTACCACTTCACTTTCTAAGCAGAAAGTGAGCATTTTTTTTTTTTTTTTTTTTTTTTGAGTTAGTTTTCTCTCTCTGTTGTCTAGGCTGGAGTGCAGTGTTGCGATCTCAGTTCACTGCAACCGCTGTCTCCCAGGTTCAA
>NW_012098876.1:3021950-3027421 GCF_000951045.1 Mandrillus leucophaeus | reverse complement strand
TGTTAGCCAGGATGGTCTCGATCTCCTGAACTCGTGATCCGCCCGTCTTGGCCTCCCAAAGTGCTGGGATTACAGGCTTGAGCCACCGCGCCCGGCCACAATCTTTCATCTTAACTTAAACATTTCCTTTCCATTGATCCCAGGTCTTTAGACAAATTCATCCAATTGTCAACCAGAAAATGTTTACATTTACCTACAGCCTGGAAGGCCCCCACTTTGAATTGCCCTGCCTTTCTGGACGAAAGCAATGTATTTCTCAAATGTATTTGATGTTTCATGCCTCCCTAACATGTATAAAACCAAGCTGCACCCCGACTACCTTGGGTACATGTTCTCAGGACTTCCTGAGGGCTGTGTCATGGGTGATGATCACTCATATTTGGCTCGGAGTAAATCTCTTCAAATATTTTACAGAATTTGACTCTTTTCTTGTCGCCACTCTCAGTTACAATATGTGTTTTTGCCTACTCTTTGAATTTAGAAAATTGACACTAGGTTCTTGAAGCCTTTCTCTCAAAGAAGATTGGATAGTTAGAAACTGTTAGAATAGATCATTTTTTTCCTCCCACATTCTGGCCCAGGTTCTACCATGTTTACGAATTAGTAGACACACACAGGCATCCTGAGAAGTACTAGGCAATCATAGACTTGTCACGTTTGAAATTAACCAGTTAGTGTCTCTTTTATTATACAGAATAATTTTCTGAATGTTAATCTGCAGTCTCTCAACTCTAAATTTCATCAGTGTGCAAGAGTTTGCATTGAATAAATCTGCTAGTAAAGTTTTAAAGAAGAAAATCAGATAGAGCTTATCTATTGTGAAAGGAAAATAAATTTCAGGACCCCCAAAACACTAAGCCAAAGGAAAAAGTCAAGCTGGGAACTACATCCGGTAAACCTGCCTCCCATTTTATTCCTAAATAAGATAGCTCTAAAGATTAAAACTAACAAACAAAAAACAAGCTATATACCTCTCTCACAATTTGCCCTCACAATTTGCCCACAAAATCTTTGCCCTAAAACAGTTCTGTTGAATTTTACACTGACAGTATAAATTAATAGCTTATCTTCACAGGTATGGGACAAAGGACAGACAGAAATAAAAGTAATCCCTCTGCTCACCTGAGAAAAATGCATATCTCGTTCCTTCCTCTGCCCTATTATTTATGTAAAAACGCAGATTCACTGAGCCAGACTAGGGCATAAATACCTATTCCTCTACCCACAGCCTGACATGTAAAATGTGAATTCAGTGAAAGGCTGATCAAAAACCTAAAGGAATGCAACTTCGTGTTTCTTATCTACCTGTGACCTGGAAGCCCCCATTTTGACTTGTCCTGACTTTTTGGACCAAACCAATATACATCTTACACATATTGATTGATGTCTCATGTCTTCCTAAAATGTGTAAAACCAAGGTGTGCCCTGAGCACCTTGGGCACATGTGGTAAGCACCTGCTGAGGCAGTGTGTCATGGGTACATTCTCAACCTTGGCAAAAAAGACTGTCTAAATAGATTGAGACCTGTCTCGGATACTTTTGACAACACAGTTTGTGACCCTATGTTGATTTACATAGAGCTATGTTTATACTCAATGAGCTCACTATAAATCTTAAAAGGTCCTAGAAGTGAAGAGCATCATTCAATGTGTTCAAAGTTTTCTTCTTAAAAATGTGCCCTCCTACCCTGTCTCTACTAAAATACAAAAAATTAGCTGAGCGTGGTGGCGCATGCTTGTAGTCCCAGCTACACAGGAGGCCGAGGCAGAGGTTGCAGTGAGCTGAAGTCGCGCCACTGCACTCCAGCCTGGCAACAGAGCAAGACTCCATCTCAGAAAAAAGGTGCCCTTCTTCCCCCTCCCCCTCCCCTTCTTCTTCTTCTTCTTCCTCTTCCTCTTCCTCCTCTTCCTCTTCTTCTTCCTCTTCTTCGCAGGATCTCATTCTGTCACTTAGGCTGGAGTGCAGTGGCACGATCTTGGTTCACTGCAACCTCAACCTCCCAGGCTCAAGTGATCCTCCCACCTCAGCCTCCTGAGTAGCTGGGACTACAGGCATACACCACCACTCTGGCTAATTTTTGTATTTTATGTGGAGGCAGCGTTTCACCATGTTGCCCAGGCTGGTCTCAAACTCCTGGGCTCAAGTGAACCACCCAAAGTGCTGGGATTACAGACATGCACCAGTGTGCCTAACCAAATGTGCCCTTCTTTTAAAGTTTGAAAATGCATTGACTTGATATGCTTATACCTTTCTGCACAAGTCTATTTTCTCAACCTACTTTCTATGAATAGTTCTCAATCTGCTATCATTTCCCTGAGAGTGGAAACATGAAAGTTCAACACAAGGAAGGAAAAACTGAAAATTTCAGTACTGGAATTAGAGTGAAGAAGAAAAGTTAAAAGCAACCTAGGAAGTTTCAACTAGCTAATGATGGTAGCTCCAATGTCCCTAATGGGCTGCATTGAATTCCTATTGTCTTTATTAGGCATGTAGTTGCTTCTTCACTGGACCATAAGTAAGAGTCAACTCCATGTGGAGTTGAAACAGAAAAATTTCCCTGACCCCTTAACAGACCTCACAAAAGGGGCACCTTACTTACTCAGCCTGTAGCCCTTAACCCCTTGTGGGAGGGAGAGCACACAGGTGAGCAGGTTCAGGAGCTGGGACTAGTACTTCTGGGCACCAGCAGGAGCAGAGCTCAGTGCAGCCCCATGGCAGCGCCTAGAGGTGTACCTGTGACACTTGGAGCCCCAGAGAGCATGTGTTACAGTGCCCTTTTAGCTTTGCCATCTGCAGAGGGCTTAAGAATTAAATGACTAAAGCATCTGTACCCGTGGCTCCCAAGCTCTTGTTCAGTGTCCAGGAGAATCAGGTCACATGAACGAATTGAAAGGTAGTGAATATGGAGGATATTTATTGCCACTGAAAGTGGCTTTCATCAGGAAAGGGAGCTGAAAAGGGGATAGAGTGGGAACGTTGTCTTCCCCTGGAGTCTGGCCACCCCTGGCAAGGCTCTTCTCCAAAGTCCTGCCATCAAGCTGTCCCTCTGAAGTCAAGCTGCTTCTCTCAGAAGTCTGGCTACTTCTTTTCTCCTCCCCGCTCCTCTCTGTCTAGAATTTCTCTGCTTCTTGTCCCTATCAGAGGGACTTTCAATGCTGACTTCCTAAGGGGACTTGTACACTTCTCCTATAGAAAGTATTATATATGCTCTCATGAGAGATCTAGCAGTTAGCAGTTGGCAAATTATAACTTTTTAGACTGTGCTTTGTTTCCTTTAATAACAGTAAGATGGAAATTGTGGGAAAACAAAGAGCAGAGGGCAGTCCAAGCCTTTTATTCCTTATTAAATGCAATGAAAAGCAATATCCAGACATTAGTCCTTCTGCCTCTTGCACTTGGTTTCAAGGGGGGTTCTTCAATTCTTTATGTGGTCCTGAAGCCCAGGGCTGGCACTTTCTACCCAGTGATTAGGATTAAATATGGGACTGTGTCCAAATACACTATGGAACGCTTTCAGCAAATGCAGCAAAGGGAGGGCCTGTTTCCAGCAGAAACTGTAGGAGCCTACAGTGAAGTAGAATTACAACTTCTTTTTTCTGTAATTAAAATATGATTCCCTAATGTATCAAAAAGCTCAAGCAAATAGTTTTATGCAAATATACTTTAGGCAGGATATTTGCTGATATTATGTAACATTTTTCAGGAAAGATATGCCACATATATTTCAGGAAATGGCACAATGATAGTGGCATAACTCCATTGTGAATGAGGAAGCAAAGTCTTAATTCCGTATGTTCCTACGAGGGAAAAAAAAAAAATTCCCTGGACGTCCAAGTTGACTCAAATCCCTAATAAATCATTTTCTCCTCTTCTTACATCTTCCAGGGAAAACTTAACAAGACTAGATTGGATTTTGACTCACAGAAATCATTAGGAGGAATCATGGAAAACAATAACTCAACAGATTAATGAAGTACAAATTTCAGATCTATGAAGAATGGTGAAAGTTATCATAATTTTATAATTTCAAAATAGGTTTACTCTATCTTATACCTAAAATTTCGTTAGAAAATATAGATCCATAAAACAGTTATTTGGAAGCTAAAGGAAATCAGTTAAAATTATCATGATTTTGGCAAACTGGCTTACCCAAAAGCAGGACTCTTTGAGGTTAAATGGTTTCAGGACACTCCAGAATTCATCCTAGTGAGGTAGATGTTTAAGAAATAGTCTAAGTAGGCAGTAAATAATTGGATTGAGTTGCTTCTAATAATAGTTACTTTATAAACACTTCCTAGTTTTTACTTTTCTTCTGTAACAATGTAGCTACTCTTCTTCTACCGCTGGCATGCTGGACCCAAATACACAAATAGTAAGATGAAGTCTGAAACAACACTTACTTGTGGGCATCTAATTGAATGTAAAATTGAATAAGGGAGTTGACGGGGTTTGTTCTTTCCAGGATACAAAATATTTTTGAGATGGGGAATATCTAAGGGTTGAAGGACACTAAATGTTGGCATCTGATATAAAAGTTATTGCCAAATTCAGTGCACAAGTGTAGTCCTTATTTTTTCACTATGATTTGTGCCTCTTTACATTTGGATTTTTTGCCATTTCTGAGTCTAAGAAACTGGGGCAGTAATAGGATATGTTTTTCCCTGGTCACTGGCCCTCGGATTTTTGGGGGCCATTAGGAAAGCCAGAATTATATCAACCAGATGGGCTCAGGATCCAGCTACTTTTTTCCATTATAGAACTCTGTCCCTTCCTGCCGTCTTCCTTCAGCCAACCCTCCACTCTATTCAGAGTCCACAAACTCTCTCTACCTTTTATGTTTTTAAATGCCAAAGTTCTGTTACTCATCTCTTCTCAAACAATTTAGTTGGATTATCACTGATGGAGGCTTCTATCTTTGATATATTACAGACCTTGTTCATAGAACGTCTTGAGATGGGGTTGTGAGAGTTCATAACCTTTGTAAGTTCCTTTTTTTCTTTTTATTTCTTTTATTGTGGTTATGAAAAAAAAAAAACCCTTGTAACATGAGATACATGCTTTTCACAATTTTTAAGTGAATAGTACAGAATTGTTAGCTATAAACATAATACTGTACAGCAGATCTCTAAATTTTTCATTTGCATGACTGAAATTTTATACCATTGAACAGCAAGTCTCCATTTCCCCCTCTCCTCAGCTTTTCCTACTTTAATTTATTCATTTTTAATAGCTTTTTGGGGGTGTAATTAATACACAAAACTGCAGATATTTAATGTGTATAATTTAATGGGTTTGAACATATGCATACCCCTGTGAAATCATCGCCACAATCAAGTACTAAACATACCTATCACCTCTAAAAGATTTCTCCTGCTGTCACCTCCCATTTTCCTGAGATCAACTCTCTTAACCTTTTTTTTTGAGGCGGAGTCCTGCACTACTGTCGCCCAGGCTGGAATACAGTGGCATGA
>NW_012098876.1:3018851-3021900 GCF_000951045.1 Mandrillus leucophaeus | reverse complement strand
TATCCAAGCCATGAGGGATTTTATGCCCTGAGCTTAGATTATGGTGTGTCAGGGTAGCCTTCCACCCTTTAGCACAGAGCTTGGTGTTCCAAAGTCCATAAGGGGTTTTAGACCCTGGACCACAGACATGTTCCAAGACTCTTTTACATTATGTCAGACATGCAAGCCCTGCCTCAGCTTCTCTCACAACACTCAGCTTTTCTCCCAACAAATTCACATATCTCAGAATGTTAATTAGAAATCTGTTGGTTGCAAGATATTTAAATACCTAGAAGTGTACCTGATTTCAAGTGCAGCTGGAACCAGAGGCTCAAATAATTTCACAAACACACTGTTTCTCACCAATCTCGTGAGAAAAGATAATCTCCTCAATATTTTCACTAAACTTCCTGGGACTGTATCCATTGCTCCAGCTTGAGTCACATGCTTATCACTGAGCAATCATTCTGGCCAGGATGATAAAGTCCTTTGATTGACTGATCTCAGCCATGTGTAGCCTTCAAACTTAATCAAAGTAGTGAACAATGAAGAAGGGGCCCTTCACTAAATTACTGGACAAGTATTTTCTTTTTTTATATCATCTGCACATCTGCCCATGGTACCAACTTAGGGTTGCCAAATGAATACAGGGTGCCTAGTTAAAATTGAGCTTCAGAAAAACAATAAATAAAAGCACTTTTTAAAATAAATGAATCCCAAATATTACATGGGACACAATTATACTAAATATATTGATCATTTATCAGAAATTTAAATTTAACTGATTATCTTATATTTTTATTTGCTAAATCTGGCAATCCAAAACCAGGTGAAAGTTTTTTCTTTGATCCTTAACTAATTTGGCACTGTTCTAGATAAAACTCACAAGATTATTTTGAGGATCAATACAGGTAATAGTGGCAAAAGCATCTGATAAATTACAAAGTGCTACAGAAAGGCAAGAAATTATTTAGGTGGGGTGGAGGGGCTGGATTCCTAAAGTTTTATTTCAATCTGGGTTCTATCTTGAGAAAGTTCTGTCCAGTACCATGATCACACAATTCTAAACTGGAAGGCACTTACTCTCCCTAATAATTAAGAGAATAAATACAATTGAGCTTACATATATATGATTAAAACTAATCATAACTGAGGCCAGGTGCAGTAGCTCATACCTGTCATCCCAGCACTTTGGGAGGCCAAGGCAAGTGGATCACTTAAGGCCAGGAGTTCAAGATCAGCCTGGCCCACATGGTGAAACCCAGTCTACTATAAATACAAAAAAATTAGACAGGCATGGTAGTACATGCCTGTAATCCCAGCTTTTGTAACACTGAGGCAGGAAAATCATTTGTAATGGGAGGTAGAGGTTGCAGTGAGCCGAGATCATGCCACTGCCCTCTAGCCTGGGCAATGCAGCGAAACTCTGTCTCAAAACAAAAAACAAATAACAATAAAAACAAAAAGACCTTAAAATAATCATAACTTAAATTATTTTTCCTTAGAGCCGTTAAAACAATAAAAATTTCTCAAAAACACTTTTTTTTTTCAGGATCCCAGAGAGAGCCAAGTTCATTGTTGATTGTCTACAATAGAGAGTGAATCTGTCTTTAATTTTTAATTTTAAATTTTGTGGTTACATAGTAGGTGTATAAATTTATGGGGTACATAAGATATTTTGATATAGGCATGCAATGTGTAATAATTATGTCGCAAAAAATGAAGTATCCATTCCCTCAAGCATTTGTCCTTTGTGTTACAAACAATTCAATTATATTCTTTTAGTTATTTCAAAATGTACAATTAAATTATTATTGACTATGCTCACTCTGTTGTGCTACAAAATACTAGGTCTTGCTCATTCTTCCTATTTTTTTTTCTGCCCATTCACTAACCTCATTTCCTGTCAACTGCCCCATTACCCTTCCCAGCCTTTGGTAACTACCTTTTAACTATCTCCATGTGTTCAATTGTTTTGATTTTTAGATCCCACAAATAAGTGAGAACATGAGATGTTTGTCTTTCTGTGCCTATTTATTTCACTGAACATAATGACCTCCGGTTCCATCCATGTTATTGCAAATAACAGAATCACATTCTTTTTTATAGCTGAATAGTACTCCATTAGTACTCCATTGTGTAGAAGTATCACATTTTCTTTATCCATTCATCTGTTGATGGACACTTATGTTGCTTCCAAATTTTGGCTATTGTGAATAGTGCTGTAACACACACAGGAGTGCAGATATCTCTTCCATATAGTGATTTCCTTTCTTTGGGGTATGTACTCAGCAGTAGCATTGCTGGATCATATGGTAGCTCTATTTTTAGTTTTTTGAGGAACCTCCAAACTGTTCTCCATAGTGATTGTACTAATTTACATTCCCACCAACAGTGTACAAGGATTCCCTTTTCTCCACATCCTCTCTAGCATTTGATATTGCCTGTTTTTTAGATATAAGCCATTTTAACTGGGTGTGATACCTAGTTGTATTTTTGATTGTATTTCTCTGATGATCAATGATGTTGATATGGTTTGGCTGTCCCCACCCAAATCCCATCTTGAACTGTAACTCCCACAATTTCCATGTGTCATGGGAGGGACCCAGTGGAAGCTAATTGAATCATGGGGACAGGTCTTTCTTGTGCTATTCTTGTGACAGCAAATAAGTCTCACGAGTTCTGATGGTTTTAAAAAGAGGAGTTACCCTGCACAAGCTCTCATTTTTTGACTGCCGCTATCCATGTAAAATGTGACTTGCCCCTCCTTGCCTTCCACCATGATTGTGAGGCTTCCACAGCTGCACAGAACTGTGAGTCCAATTAAACCTCCTTCTTTTGTAAATTGCTCAGTCTTGGGTATGTCTTTATCAGCACTGTGAAAACGAACTAATACAGATGTTGAGCATCTTTTCATATGCCTGTTTGCCATTTGTATGTTTTCCTTCAGGAAATGCCTATTCAAATCTCTTGACCATTTTACAATCAGATTATTAGATTGTTATTCTTATAGAGTTGTTAGAGCTTATTATAAATTGTGGTTATTAATCCCTTGTCAGATGGGTAGTAC
>NW_012098876.1:3014196-3018801 GCF_000951045.1 Mandrillus leucophaeus | reverse complement strand
ATTTAATGGGTTTGAACATATGCATACCCCTGTGAAATCATCGCCACAATCAAGTACTAAACATACCTATCACCTCTAAAAGATTTCTCCTGCTGTCACCTCCCATTTTCCTGAGATCAACTCTCTTAACCTTTTTTTTTGAGG
The DNA here is from genome assembly GCF_000951045.1 of Mandrillus leucophaeus. Taxonomy (NCBI): domain Eukaryota; kingdom Metazoa; phylum Chordata; class Mammalia; order Primates; family Cercopithecidae; genus Mandrillus; species Mandrillus leucophaeus. Next base: position 3,018,657 of record NW_012098876.1, on the reverse strand, counting down.
CGGAGTCCTGCACTACTGTCGCCCAGGCTGGAATACAGTGGCATGATCTTGGCTCACTGCAAGGTCCGCCTCCCTGATTCATGCCATTCTCCTGGCTCAGCCTCCGGAGTAGCTGGGACTGCAGGCGCCTGCCACAATGCCTGGCTAATTTTTTGTATTTTTTAGTAGAGACGGGGTTTCACTGTGTTAGCCAGGATGGTTTCAATGTCCTGACCTCGTGATTCGCCCACCTCGGCCTCCCAAAGTGCTGGGATTACAGGCGTGAGCCACCGTGCCTGGCCGTCTCTTAACCATTTTTTCAGTGCATAATACAGCATTGTTAGCTAGAGGCATTATGTTGTAGATTGGGTCTCTAGAACTTATTCAGCTTGTATAATAGAAACTATACTCATTGTAAGACAATTCTCCTTTTTTCCCCTCCCCACAGCCCCTGGAAACCACCATTCTAATTTCTGATTCTGTAAGTTTGACAATTTTAGGTACTGCATATAAATGGAATCATGCAGTATTTGTCTTTCTGTGTCTGACTTATTTCACTTAGCATAATATCCTTAAGGTTTTCCAGTTTGGGGGATGCATCCAAGGGGAGTGTCCTGTGGTATGAGGACATGATTACCATCCGCGAAGAGAGGACAGAGGAGGAAAAAGTAGAAAGAACATGGTTTTTTTTTTTTTTCTTTTAAAGGAATCCCAGTGATTCAAGAGTCATTCCAGAGAAATACAGACTGAAGATGACTGGTTACCCATCTAGAAAGAGGGGAACAAGGCCTCCCTAGTTCCTTTTGCTTCCCAAAGAATACGTGAGGTATGTGAGGGAGAGAAGAAGAGGTGTCCACCTTCCTTCTTCAATCCTTATATCCCTGAGTCCCAGCGACCTTGGTGGGGTACCACCTGTGGGTGCCAATGCAGATTTTCACCCATGTTAACAGGGAGGCCTCGAGGCTGGGAAATACCTGCATTTACCCACATTCCGCCTCCTCCCTGCTGTTGGCAACCCTTCATTTCCCTAGACCTTGTCTATACCAGGGACACTCGCATGACCTCTATCCATGAAACTGGCGGGGGGTTGGGGGTGGGGTGGCTAATCAGCAGGAAATAGTCATGCTCACCTGTGCTGTGCTCCTTTTCTTCTGTTGTTGCCTGCGCCTGTATCCCTTAGATCCAGTTTTCCCTCCTAGGGCTTCAACGCAAAGCCTGGAATTGAGTTTGTGACAAAAAAATGTGCTTCAGGAGAGTTCATGGACTGCTTAAGTCCCACGTGGCCCTCCTCATAAAGGAGAGAAAAGGGAGTCCTGTGAATTGGGGTCTTGGCCTTGCAAGACACCTTCCAAAAGGAAACAACAACAACAACAAAAAACCTCTCACATAGAAAACTCCCTGTATTCGCAGGTCTGTGTTAACAGAGAAATGGAAAATAAGTAACAGAGAAATAAATAACAGAGAAAAGGAAAATAAAACAGCTTTATGTGTGGGGCAGAAACGGTGCCTAGGGAAAAACCTCTAGCTCTATACAAATAAATTCCTCAAACAGGGAGAGAAACTCTTGATTGTTGTACTCTCCTTTTGGCCTGGCCAGGGGAAGAGAGACTCTGCGGGCATGTGGTGGGAGGGGAAGACAAGTGGGAAACACTGGCCAATCAGCTGCATGGGACCCTTGGCCCTGGAGACCGCCCAGGGCTGGGGCGGCTGCTGAGGCTCATTCCTGTGCTGTGTGGCCTTTGGGGGCTGCATGCACATGAGGCAGACAGGGCCATGCACCCCAGCCTGGAGTGGAGGGGAACAGGCTTAAGAACAGACGGAAATCACGTCGTTCTAAATTGCATATCTGATGGCTGGGCCAAAGACTCTTTCTACCTCTTAATATCGCTACAGTTTGCAATAACACCCCCAATGTTGTAAAAGAAAAGACAGGTAACAACTCCAAAAGGAGGAAGAAAAATGTCATAGAAAAGACTGGATTGGGATGAGGCCCATATTAACCTCCGAGTGTGACGGGGGTGGATGGCAGCCTCTGCAGCCGTCCCCTTCGTTATTAATTGGCTAACAGGAGCCCAGTGCTCCATCTGTTTAGAGAAAAAGTCTGAGGATGAGAAGGTTCAACAACGAAAGTCAGAGATTTTTGGGAGTCCACCTTTTACTTACCCTTCCTCAGGTTTCCCATATAGCCAACAAAATGATGCAGAACATTTTGCTCTCTTAGCTCAGCTGGATCTGGGTTCTTGTCTCATAACCAGGAAAAATTAGATGTGTGGACCCCATAGAGTGAGTGGAGTAGAATTTATTACGCAAAAGGAATGCTCTCAGCAAAGAGAGGGGGCCTGAAAGCCAGCTGCCCCTTTCACAGTTGAATACCCGGGCTTAAGGCGTGAATTCCTGGTGGCTCCACCCAACCCTTCCCATGTGCATGCCGACTCATAGACTGAGACGCTCCACGTTGATTTATTTCCCTTACTGTGCATGAATTAAGGAACAGAATTTTCCACTGTGGGCATGTTGAGGCAAGTCTCCTGTGCAAGTTCCCTTATACACAAAATGTCTGGTTTAAACATTTGTGGGGTAAGTCTGAGGTTCTCTGGGGACCCTGCCCTTAGTGTCTGCCTAAGCCAAGCTGGTTAACTCTTTTCAACATAACATCTCATCATGGTTTTGATTTGCATTTTCCCACGATTGGTAATGTTGAGCATCTTTTAATATACTGCTGGCCATTTGTATGCACTCTTTGGAGAAATGTCTGTTCACATAAATTCCGTTTTTTAGGTGAAGTCAGCTGGGCTCCTGAGTTGGGTGGGCATGTGGAGAACTTCTGTGTCTAGCTAAAGGATTGTGAATGCACCAATCAGCACTATGAAGGCCCCAAGCTCTGAGAGCCCACACTATTTATTGGTAATCCAGCAAAGAAATAGGTGGTGAGAAAGTGGGGGTCCTAAGGGAGCGTTGTATTAAGCACATGATTTACAGCTGTGACTGTTTAGCATTTGCTCTGCTACTTGAGATAATGGAGAGCAGGTTCTTTTAACTCAAGATACAATCGATCATGGGTGAGCAAGGAGCAAGGAGCCAGCAAGTCTAGACACATTCCAGAGGCCACAAGCCCTGGACTGTATCCAAGCCATGAGGGATTTTATGCCCTGAGCTTAGATTATGGTGTGTCAGGGTAGCCTTCCACCCTTTAGCACAGAGCTTGGTGTTCCAAAGTCCATAAGGGGTTTTAGACCCTGGACCACAGACATGTTCCAAGACTCTTTTACATTATGTCAGACATGCAAGCCCTGCCTCAGCTTCTCTCACAACACTCAGCTTTTCTCCCAACAAATTCACATATCTCAGAATGTTAATTAGAAATCTGTTGGTTGCAAGATATTTAAATACCTAGAAGTGTACCTGATTTCAAGTGCAGCTGGAACCAGAGGCTCAAATAATTTCACAAACACACTGTTTCTCACCAATCTCGTGAGAAAAGATAATCTCCTCAATATTTTCACTAAACTTCCTGGGACTGTATCCATTGCTCCAGCTTGAGTCACATGCTTATCACTGAGCAATCATTCTGGCCAGGATGATAAAGTCCTTTGATTGACTGATCTCAGCCATGTGTAGCCTTCAAACTTAATCAAAGTAGTGAACAATGAAGAAGGGGCCCTTCACTAAATTACTGGACAAGTATTTTCTTTTTTTATATCATCTGCACATCTGCCCATGGTACCAACTTAGGGTTGCCAAATGAATACAGGGTGCCTAGTTAAAATTGAGCTTCAGAAAAACAATAAATAAAAGCACTTTTTAAAATAAATGAATCCCAAATATTACATGGGACACAATTATACTAAATATATTGATCATTTATCAGAAATTTAAATTTAACTGATTATCTTATATTTTTATTTGCTAAATCTGGCAATCCAAAACCAGGTGAAAGTTTTTTCTTTGATCCTTAACTAATTTGGCACTGTTCTAGATAAAACTCACAAGATTATTTTGAGGATCAATACAGGTAATAGTGGCAAAAGCATCTGATAAATTACAAAGTGCTACAGAAAGGCAAGAAATTATTTAGGTGGGGTGGAGGGGCTGGATTCCTAAAGTTTTATTTCAATCTGGGTTCTATCTTGAGAAAGTTCTGTCCAGTACCATGATCACACAATTCTAAACTGGAAGGCACTTACTCTCCCTAATAATTAAGAGAATAAATACAATTGAGCTTACATATATATGATTAAAACTAATCATAACTGAGGCCAGGTGCAGTAGCTCATACCTGTCATCCCAGCACTTTGGGAGGCCAAGGCAAGTGGATCACTTAAGGCCAGGAGTTCAAGATCAGCCTGGCCCACATGGTGAAACCCAGTCTACTATAAATACAAAAAAATTAGACAGGCATGGTAGTACATGCCTGTAATCCCAGCTTTTGTAACACTGAGGCAGGAAAATCATTTGTAATGGGAGGTAGAGGTTGCAGTGAGC
>NW_012098876.1:3005224-3009966 GCF_000951045.1 Mandrillus leucophaeus | reverse complement strand
AGAGTTACCCTGCACAAGCTCTCATTTTTTGACTGCCGCTATCCATGTAAAATGTGACTTGCTCCTCCTTGCCTTCCACCATGATTGTGAGGCTTCCACAGCCGCACAGAACTGTGAGTCCAATTAAACCTCCTTCTTTTGTAAATTGCTCAGTCTTGGGTATGTCTTTATCAGCACTGTGAAAATGAACTAATACAGATGTTGAGCATCTTTTCATATGCCTGTTTGCCATTTGTATGTTTTCCTTCAGGAAATGCCTATTCAAATCTCTTGACCATTTTACAATCAGATTATTAGATTGTTATTCTTATAGAGTTGTTAGAGCTTATTATAAATTGTGGTTATTAATCCCTTGTCAGATGGGTAGTACCCAAATATTTTCTCCCATTCTGTGGATCTCTCTTCACTTTGTTGATTATTTTCTTTGTAGTGCAGAAGCTTTATAACTTGATGTGATCTCATTTGTTCATTTTGCCTTGGTTGCCTGTGTTTGTGGGGTATTACTCAAGAAATTTTTGCCCAGATCAATGTCCTGGAGAGTTTCCCCATTGTTTTCTTGTAGTTGTTTCATAGATTGAGATCTTAAATTTAAGTTTTTAACCCATTCTAACTTGATTTTTATATATGATAAGAGACAGAAGTTTAGTTTTATTCTTCTGCATATGGATATTCTGTTTTCCCAGAAGCATTTATTGAAGAGACTGTCTTTTCCCTAGTATATGTTCTTGGCACATTTATTAAAAATGAGTTCACTGTAGGTGTGTGCTGATCATGAATCTTAAACTTTATCTCATAACATTTCCAAGAGATATGACTGATAATTCTGGTTTGGAGTTTTAAAAGTCTACATGTTTCACTACTGCCAAGTTTTAATTACTTCCTGTAGGGGATCCTTCTCCAGTTCCTGAAATTATTCAGAAAAGAGACATCTGCTAAACGGAAATGCAACTTCCAGCCACAAAGATTTTTTTTTCTCTCTTTTAATTTTTTTTCCTCCAACCAGTGAAGAGTAAGGTCTATTTTTTCCTAGGGGGAAAAATGGCAAATGTTTTGCCACTTACCTATCTTCACTTCCCAAAGGACTTCTTCTTGTTATTCTCTTATTAAAATGGAGGTTGTTATCTGCATACATTGGCTAAGGTTAATTAAATAAAACCTCAGGGCCAGATTTTCCTGGGAAGCTGAGAAAATAGTATCTTTTGCAACCTGGTTCCATTAAAGAAGTAAAGTGATAGACTATTGCAAAAGAATAGCAAATTAAACTGGAAAAACCTTACTTGCACTCAACGTTGTATACAGACATGTACAGGCAATTAGGAAACAGGAAACACTACATAATGTACTAATTATTTCAAAGATAAAATCACTTCAGGAAAGGTGGGCATGGGACAGGGTTGTAAAACTAGAATTCACAGAGTATCCAGGGGAGGGGCTATAAGTCCTGGAAATGGCTTTGACTTCTTTTCATTGAGTGACTGTGGGTCAATCATTTCAAACCCTGTGCCTCAGGCCCGTTATTAAATGGCGATAGTATAGTGACTATTTACAAGTTTATTGCAAGAATTAGAGATAGGCAGCTTTTGGTGCTCCTTGAAAACTGCCTAGCATGTAGTAGATCTGAGCTCTGGATAGTTTATAGCTCTCTGTTTCTGTTTACTTTTGATTTCCCCTCTGTCAGAGACTTTCTTCAAATGGTTAATTGTCATTAATACCTAAGTTCCAGGCACCAAAAAGCACTGCGTGCAGAGATGGGCTGCAAGACAAGGTGATTGCTCATGGATCAGCTCTTAACTGAAAGACATTCAAAAGTCAGTGTCTGAAGATCTTTGCTCAGGGGCCTCTCTTTTTCTGGAGAAAATACATTCAGCTCTTGCCTTGGTGGAAATGGGATGTAGTGTACTTATCAACTAGTAATATTGATACAGACAGGAGGCAGGGAAATGCAGGGTGTGGTCCCTGGCAAGGGCTCCACCCTCAAACCTGGACCTGTGTCCCCAAATGAGAACTTCCCATCCCTGTTTTCCTGCCTGAACGTTGCCTTTTCAGAAACCAGTCTGGCCTGCCCCACCCTCTACCCTGTACCCATAAAAACCCAAGCTCCGCTGGCAGAGGAGCAGAGTGGCATGGCAGAGAAGGACAGGAGAGAGAAGCGACTGAATGTCAAGAGGAGAAGCAGTTGGACATCAGAGACTGTGGTCAGAGAGGAGTTCAGTCAGGGATGGTTGGAGAGGAGTTTGGCTGGGGGAGGGCCAAACTCCAGGAGAAGACTGCCTTCTCAATCCATCCCCTTTGCAGTTCCCCATCCCACTGAGAGCCACTTCCACTGCTCAATAAAATCTCCATATTCACCAACCTTCAAGGCTGTGTGACATCATTCCTCTTGGGCACTGGACAAGGACTCAGGTGCAGGTGCAAGAGGCTATCACACTGACTCTCCACTGAGTGGTTTAACACTTAAACCATCTGCAAATGGCAAAGCTAAAAGTGTATGCTCTAACACACACCTTCTGAAGCTCCAGAAGTTGTGGGCAACCCCTAGACACTGCCATGGGCTGGTATGGGGTTCATTCCTGCTGGTGTCCAAAGCCACTGGCCCTGGCTTCTGCATCCACTCACCTGCATGCTCCGCTCCTGCAAGGGGTTTGAGTACTGCTGGCTGAGTAAATGAGCTACCCCTTCATGATTCCCACTAAGGTGTCAAGGGAACTATCCTGTCTCAATATAGGCTCAGGTCTCTTAATACTTATGTTTTTCATCTTATGTTTCACATCCATCCTCTGCTCTTCTGTGTGTCCCAAATCCATAGCATCTCTAACCTAACTTCTCTGGAGCATAAACTTGAAGTCTCCTTTGTGGGAGGAGAAGGGTAATAACCTGGCTAATTGGGATCAAGAAACTATATACATGATTAATATAAAGTCTTAATCAATGATTTGGTCCATTTTGGATTTATGCATCCAAACAGCTTGCTTCCACAGGTGTCTGTAAATTCTTTGACACTCCTCCCATCAAGACATAGCAGTCTAATTTTTATCCTCTTTAATATGAGCTGATATTATTGTCCTTTGTCTAATAAATATGAAATGGAGGAAATGGCACTCAGTGACTTCAGAGGCTAGGTTATAAAAGGTGCCTATAGTTCTGCCTGTCTAACTTTCTGTCTGAGACATACACATTTGGAGTATGGAGGCATCCTGTAAGAAGTCTGGCAACCATAAGAAGTCTGGCAACCGTGAAGCCACCATGCTCAAGAGTAGAGATCTCATAGAGATAGAGAGATGCCAGAGAAGACCAAGCTATTCTATTCTGGTCTCCATCTGTTTAAAACTTTCCAGCTCAGTTACCAGATATGCAAGTGAAGAAGGCTTCAAGATAACTCCAGTGTCAGTCATTGTGATGGATCCTAACACAAAAGACCTTCAGTAAGAACCTCTTGTCTGAGCCCAAACAAACTCCAGAACCATGAGAAATGACACTGACAAGTAATTGCTGCTGTTTTATATCACGAAATTTGTGGTGGTTTGTTGTGTAGTTGGAGGCAACTGGAACACTTGGAATGTTGACCCATGTACTCAACCTGTGAAGAATAGAATATTCCAATGGAAACTCATTCTCTCTAAGGAGTGCTTGGCTCTGCCTCCATTAACTTTGCAGTCTTAGAGAAGAAACTGACAAATTATCCAAGTAATAGATTTCTCATTTGAAAATGTGGATGATGAGATTGAAAATGCTCCTGTGAGCAGGACTTTTGTATGGATTAAATGAGAAAATGAGAAAATATATGGAAAAAACTCTAGGTACTATAAAACACTACATAAAATTGTGAGTTATTATTGAAATTTTTATGATGCGAAGTACTTCCAATGAACGAGATTACTGAGGAGTTTTCAAACACTTGTCTAAGGCTTCTCTGTTCTGTGGTTAGGGCTTGGGGTAAGGAAGGTGAATTCTGTCTAATCAACTTAACATCTTTATATTTTATTGTATTGAAAAATGTGTATAATTGCATTAGCATGTAAAAATGGGAAATTATTATATCTTCTCCATACTTAAGAAAATGTCAGTTATATCTAGGGTGGAATGATAAGGGAAGCATGGTTACAGTGACAACGTGAGTCCTGCAAAGATTTGTGGTTCAAAATTAGATGTGTTTTTTTATGAAATGGCAGTTCTTATGTTACCATGATATGCATTCCTAATGATCATGTCACTTATCATCAGATTTATACCTTGTTTTGTAAATTGATTTAAAGAATATGTTTTTGCAGTAGCAGGAAGGGATTTGCAATGATTTAACAACAATTTACAGGGCTCAGCAGTCTTAATAACCAGTAAATAGGAGAGGCACTATAGTGTGGCAGGCACAATCTCAATCCACAAAACCAGATATGCAGGAAACAATATTTTCTTTTTCTCAAACTCAATTTAAATTTTATTTTAAGCACCAATTTTACCTGGCACATTTTGGTGGAAAGTTAATCACAATCAATTTGTGTTTTCTTCTCTCCAGGATTGCATCTGATTTCTGGAGTACTAATGTCATCTTAAAATGTTGGGAAAATGATGTATTCTTTTATGCCATTTGTCATTACTAGACCTTGCTCTTCTCTTGTAGAAGATAACATTACTACCTAATACAGTAATTCCTAAACCTTAACAGGTATCAGAATCACCTAGAGGGCTTGTTAAAACAAAAACTGCTGGGCCTCAACCCAGGAGTTTCCATTTCACTTCGCCTGAGG
>NW_012098876.1:3001436-3003799 GCF_000951045.1 Mandrillus leucophaeus | reverse complement strand
CTGTCTAACTTTCTGTCTGAGACATACACATTTGGAGTATGGAGGCATCCTGTAAGAAGTCTGGCAACCATAAGAAGTCTGGCAACCGTGAAGCCACCATGCTCAAGAGTAGAGATCTCATAGAGATAGAGAGATGCCAGAGAAGACCAAGCTATTCTATTCTGGTCTCCATCTGTTTAAAACTTTCCAGCTCAGTTACCAGATATGCAAGTGAAGAAGGCTTCAAGATAACTCCAGTGTCAGTCATTGTGATGGATCCTAACACAAAAGACCTTCAGTAAGAACCTCTTGTCTGAGCCCAAACAAACTCCAGAACCATGAGAAATGACACTGACAAGTAATTGCTGCTGTTTTATATCACGAAATTTGTGGTGGTTTGTTGTGTAGTTGGAGGCAACTGGAACACTTGGAATGTTGACCCATGTACTCAACCTGTGAAGAATAGAATATTCCAATGGAAACTCATTCTCTCTAAGGAGTGCTTGGCTCTGCCTCCATTAACTTTGCAGTCTTAGAGAAGAAACTGACAAATTATCCAAGTAATAGATTTCTCATTTGAAAATGTGGATGATGAGATTGAAAATGCTCCTGTGAGCAGGACTTTTGTATGGATTAAATGAGAAAATGAGAAAATATATGGAAAAAACTCTAGGTACTATAAAACACTACATAAAATTGTGAGTTATTATTGAAATTTTTATGATGCGAAGTACTTCCAATGAACGAGATTACTGAGGAGTTTTCAAACACTTGTCTAAGGCTTCTCTGTTCTGTGGTTAGGGCTTGGGGTAAGGAAGGTGAATTCTGTCTAATCAACTTAACATCTTTATATTTTATTGTATTGAAAAATGTGTATAATTGCATTAGCATGTAAAAATGGGAAATTATTATATCTTCTCCATACTTAAGAAAATGTCAGTTATATCTAGGGTGGAATGATAAGGGAAGCATGGTTACAGTGACAACGTGAGTCCTGCAAAGATTTGTGGTTCAAAATTAGATGTGTTTTTTTATGAAATGGCAGTTCTTATGTTACCATGATATGCATTCCTAATGATCATGTCACTTATCATCAGATTTATACCTTGTTTTGTAAATTGATTTAAAGAATATGTTTTTGCAGTAGCAGGAAGGGATTTGCAATGATTTAACAACAATTTACAGGGCTCAGCAGTCTTAATAACCAGTAAATAGGAGAGGCACTATAGTGTGGCAGGCACAATCTCAATCCACAAAACCAGATATGCAGGAAACAATATTTTCTTTTTCTCAAACTCAATTTAAATTTTATTTTAAGCACCAATTTTACCTGGCACATTTTGGTGGAAAGTTAATCACAATCAATTTGTGTTTTCTTCTCTCCAGGATTGCATCTGATTTCTGGAGTACTAATGTCATCTTAAAATGTTGGGAAAATGATGTATTCTTTTATGCCATTTGTCATTACTAGACCTTGCTCTTCTCTTGTAGAAGATAACATTACTACCTAATACAGTAATTCCTAAACCTTAACAGGTATCAGAATCACCTAGAGGGCTTGTTAAAACAAAAACTGCTGGGCCTCAACCCAGGAGTTTCCATTTCACTTCGCCTGAGGTAGGGCCTGAGAATTTGCCTTTCTAATTAGTTTCCAGAAGTTGCTGATACTGATGGTCCTGGACCACACTTTAAGGACCACTGGCCTTAAGATGAAATACTTGGATTTGGTAATATTTTACTGAGAGCTAATCTAGCTCAAGGAAAGTCTTTGCCACGAGAAACCCCATTGTTTTGTATCAAACACTAACCAAAAAAAGTAATGCCAGAAGGATCTGTGCGGCAGAGGGTGAAGTGTATTTCAGGTTTTCAGCTTAGATGTACCTTAGGTCATAATTTTATTTTATTTTTTATCAGCTAGCTAGTTAGTTTTAGAAGCTAAACAAATCAGTGAAACATGACCAGGATAGGGAGAGAAATTTTGGTTCTCTTTTTATTTATCTCTCTACTTACTCACAGAACGGATCATATGTCCTGTATTCCATTAAGGAAAAATAAAAGTTTTGGGCAGTGATTAGAACAAATGAAACTCATCTCATCATCGTTCCTGAATCTGAAGCAACCACTTCCAAATGTGCCATCTCATTTTGCTTAATATCAGAGCAAGTACTGGAATAGTCTTACACAGTACAGGTACAATTTAAAACATTTTACTTTTTGGAATTTAGCTTTTTTGGAGGTAGGGAACACTAGCCACCCTATCTGACTGTGAGCTTTTTCCTTTTTTTCTCCCTTCCTTCCTTTCTTTTTCTTTTCTCTTTTCTTTCTTTCTTTCTTTCTTTCTTTCTTTCTTTCTTTCTTTCTTTCTTTCTTTCTTTCTTTCTTTC
>NW_012098876.1:2910371-3001111 GCF_000951045.1 Mandrillus leucophaeus | reverse complement strand
ATCTTATAACTGCTTTGGAGAGGTTTCTGTGGAATCTGTTAGGTATGTAATGTGTGGTTTACTGGTTTTAACTATTTTTTCCGTTGAGGTATTATGTTTGGAAGACAAATAAGAGAAAGTGGAACCAATAGTACAACTGCTTAATAATGAAAAGTGACAAAATATTACTTTGAAATAAGGAACCAGACTTCCCCTTAGACTCACACACACACACCGCTACATTGGAGTTCCTTAGTGCTCAGTCCTAGGTCCTATTCTCACTCTATTTGGACTTGTCTTGAAGCTTGGTGATCATTGTATCATATGACTTTATTTTCAAAAAAGATCACCGAATGTCTAGCATCCATGTGTTCCAGAAAGCAAATTTATTAATGCAGATGAGAACTGGCTTTGAAGTCATACACTTAGGTTAAATTTCTGGCTATATTCAAATATATATTTCTGGCCACATTCAAACTATGTGAACCTGGGCATCACTTGATTTTTCTTTGCTTTAGTAAGGTGGGATGATAATTCCTGTCTCCCAGGGTGTGGGGATTGGTAACATATGTAAAGCACTTATCACAGCACCTGCACAAATACTCAACAAGTTATAGTTGCTATTACTCTACACATTCTGTTGCCCTTTCTTGCTTCTTTTCATCTCCATAGATAAAAATCTTCTGTTTTCTGGCCACTAGGTGGAGAAAGCAAGCCTTCTACAGTAATTGAATTAAACAACAAGGCCAAATACCACAGACATTTAAGGGAGAGAAAAACAATTTTTCTTCTTCCTCTTTTTCAAAACTTTGGATGGCATGAACAGGCAATCTGGAGAGATGCTTTGAGTAGTTCACAATGAAAGTGTTTGTGTTTTAAGTGTGGTCATGCCTTGAAGCACTAGATTTCACTCCGGGAAGGTCCTAGCCAAATTATAAAATACAAAAAAGTTTGCTTTCTAGCACCTTCTCATTCTCCATGTCCTATTCTCTTCTCACCTTCATTTCAGGCAGGCACCTGGTCAGTATTCTTTTCTTTCTAAGTTATCCTATAGCACTGATTCCCAGGGATATTTGCATTTTAAAATAAAGTTCCTTGATAAGTTACTTTTCTTTAACCTGTAATAAAATATTAAGGAGAATTCACTGGACCCACTTGATCGAGCTATTTTGAGGATCATTTAGTTAATATGTGTACAATCCCATTGTAGTGTTGAAGTTCATACTAATGAAAAATTCAATTTATATTGAAGATCCCGAAGCTCTTCAGTTAGAAGAAAGAAACCACTGTCATAGAATTAGCATGACATTTGAGGCAAGGGTCTCCTGAAATCACACAGGCAGGTGGACTTCTAGCTGGCCAAATTTGCAATTTTTATCTCAATAGTTTTTTCCAAAGTCAGTTTGCTACGTATTAAAAAATTGTATCTAATTATTTCACATACCAGATATTAAGAGTGTAAGAATCCTTTTCTGATGTTTTCTCTCAAAGTTTTGCCCTTAATGAAACAAGATAAGAAGCCCAAAATATTCTTGCAAAAGAATCTAGGTTACAAGGGGCTGAGGTAATAAGAAAAGACATAGTTGAAACATGTTAAACGGATCTAGGTCCAAGTCGTAAGAGGAAATAGATCAGTATTTATGAATATTTGCATGCATTTCAAACAAACAAAATGCTACTGAAGATTATCTACATTCACCACTCTATCCGCACCCAATACTGAGTCTATAGGCATTTAGACAAAGATGTCATCTCTCCTTGAAGCATAGAGTCAGGCATTGATCCAAGCTCCATATTATGCTCCTTATTTCTCCCTGTCATCTGGTTTCCAAAGTCTTTTTTTATTTGTTTTCATGTTATATTTATCTTCCCAGCATTGGCTCTTCAGATGAACAACTATTTGGAATGTTAACCCATTCTATATGTTAGCATCTCCCCTGGAATTGTCTCATCAGCCCTAAAAATTACAGCTGTCACCTTTATTCTTGATCCAAACTTCAAAATTCCATATTATTCCAGAAAAGTACCCATGATCCCTTTGTATTTAAGAGTGCCAAGAAGGGAACCGTTCAAAGATTTTTAATGTTTATTCATACTTTCACTTAACAAGCACAAAATTTTCTGCTTTTCGTTAAGGAAAATACCCAAGTTGCATACCAAATATTCAGTTTATAATTGATGTAATTTTATTGCACAAAATTATCATCTCATACTTTAAAAATAGTAGTCATGTTTGCCTTTCCACTGGTGCTATTCACTAGTACTTTTGTTGTTGTTTTGGTTTTCCTATGTTATTTAAGGAAAGGAAGGGCTCTGGAGAAATTTTAGCTTATGTTCAGTAAATTTCCACCCTAGGACGTGAACAAAACTTCCTACAGGCAGCCAAGAGCATGATTGGAACCCTGGAATCCTGTTCCATTTAAATGTGGCTTGAAGTAGCACACTTATTTCCACTAAATTTACTTTTAATGCACCTCATAGAATTATCATTTGTGCATAACTCATGCACACACACACACACACACACACACACATGCACACACACAGAGGACCTAAATATAGGCTCTAGGTATAAATTCCATATTTTTCCCTTTACAGCATTTTCTGATTTGCAATTTATGGTATCAATTTTCAATCACCATGTTCCATATGCATAGGATACTCATATATGATATTAAATGTTTTATGTAGGATGTCTCCCAAAGCAAACTCCGAAGCAAAGATTTGAGTGCTGGCAGTTTATTGGCAAGTGTAAGAAACACAAGTAGGTGAGGGGTAGAGAGCTAGGTAGAGGAAGAGCAAACAATAAAGGGGTATTATAACGCTGATTTCTGTAATGGATAATGGGAGCCTAATCCTGCAGAAAAACTCTAGAAGTGATGCAAAATATACTCCTCAGCATTACCTAGTGAAGGGCAGGGAAACGAGTATTTATGTTCCTGTACTTGTCAGTTTTTAGTTAAAGGCTTGGGGTCGAGGGGAGATTTAATTCTCAGTCCTTCCTATCAACCTTACATGTGAGCTATCTGGCTTTCAGCACAGCCTGCTAACAAAGATGCAGGTTCTGGCCATTGGAAGACAGGCATCTCTGCAGAGAAATGGTATAAAGGTCCAAAAGAAATGAGGTGATTTGCTAACACACCTGCTACACCACCCTATTGAGCAAATTGCTACTTATGTGTTACACCCCATATTTATTACCACATTTATATCAAATCCTCAAACTAAAAATCAATATACAACTCCCATAAAGTAAATCTCCAGGCCCAGGAGTTTAACTGGAGAATTCCACACAATATTTAAAATAGAGTTAAAAACAATTTTATACAGTCTCCTCCCGAAAACAGAAGAGAGAATAACACTTCCCAATGCTCTTTAAGGAGGTCATTATTGTCTTAGACCAAAACCACACAAAGAGAGTACAAAAAGTGAATATTACAGACCAATATCTCCTCAGAACTTAGATTAAAAATCTTCGACAAAAACCTTCAACTTTAGCAAACTGAATCCAATAATGAATATAAAGAATTATACATCATTTCTAAGTAGAATTTATTTCAAGCATGCAAACTGTGTCAATATGTGAAATCAATCAATGTAATTCATCGTATCAACAGGCTAAGAAGAACATTGTGTAATCATATCAATTGACACAGAAAAAGTGTTAGGCAGAATTTGAATTCCATTCCTGATTTTAAAAAAGCAAAACAAAAAACAAAACAAAACAAAACAAACAAACAAAAAAACCTCTCAGCAAGTTAGGAATAGAAGAGAATTACCTTAACTTGATAGAGGGCATCTACAAAATCCCTTCAGTTAGGATCATATTTAATAGTGACAGACTGCCGTTTTCACCTAAAATTAGGAACAAGGCAATGATTTCTGCTGTCGCCATTTATTCAATATAGTACTCATACTTCTAGCCCCTGCAATAAGGAAAAAAAAGCATGCTGATTGGAAGAAAATAAAACTGTCCCTATTTGCAGATGATATGGTTGTCTACACAGAAAACCCCAAGAAACATACAACTCTCAAAACTCTAGAACTGGTAAGGTCAGCAAGGTTTGCAAATACAGCATCAACACACACAATGTAATCACATTTTATATACCAAGAATGAACATGTGGAAACTGAAATTAAAAACATAACACTATTGGTAATCATCTCAAAGAAAATGAAACACTCAGGCACATACTTTAAAATGTTCAGGTTCTGTATGCTGAAAATACAAAATGTTGTTAAAAGAAACCAAAGAAGAGAATGCATCATATTCATGGATTGGAGCACTCAAAATAGTAAAGATGTCAATCCTTCCCAAATTTAGTGTAAATTTAGGTTTAGTGCAATTTCTCTCAAAATACCAGTAAGATTTCTTTTTTCCAGACAGACAAGATCATTGTAAAGTGCATATATGAAAGGGCACAGCTATTTTAGAATAGCTAATGAAATATTGACAACAAAAATAAAGTAGGAGGGTGACAGTTACCAAGTCTATGATATTAGTGGAAGGATCAATGCCATAGATCAACTGGACAGGATACGAAACTCATAAAAAGACACAAACAAAAATGGTCGACTGATTTTCCAACAAAAGTGCAAAGAAATTAGTTGAAGGAAATATAGTCTTTTTGATAAAAAGTATAGGAGCAATTAAACTCATAAACCAAAAGATCATTGTCTTAAAGGCAAAATGTAAAGCTATAAGTAATAGAGAAAATCGAAGTTATTTCTCTATTTTGTGCTGTCCCTGGCTTTGTCTCTTATAAGCATTTAAATTTGATTTTATTTCTTTTGAGAAGTAGGATAGAATGATGGCGAATAGTGCAGGCTATGGAGTTCAAATGCATGAGTTTATATCCAAGGCTTTGGTTTGCATCCATGCATCATGACTCTTCAACTCCCCAGCTCTGTAATTTTGAGCATGTTCCATCAATCCTCTATCTGAAGTTTCCTACTCTGTGAAATAGGAATCATGACAACAGCCCTTATCTCAAAGGGAAGTTTGTCACATGGGAGCTTATAGAACTATACCCAATCTATTGTATGAACTTCATAAGTGGTAGCTGTTTTTTTAATGTTTAATATTGAATATTTTCTTACATTATTCATGAGGAGCATGTTTCCCAAGCCCATCTGCTAAAGACCTATGGATCTGAAACAATAAGAACTCTGCATTTTGATCACTTGCATACCCAAGCAGGCTATGTAAGACAGCTGCATGTGTTTTGTGTTTTGCATTTTTTTTTTCAAGAGTAACAGTTTCTAATTCCATTTTGCCCATGAAATAGCATATATGGCTATTAGAAGAAGGTGACAGATACCCATCCAAGAGTGGTACAAAGAGTAGAATTGACTTGAAACAAACATGAGGTTGGTACAAAGAGTAGAATTGACTTGAAACAAACACGAGGATGGAGATAGAAAGTCAGTAAAATATCATGTAATTACACACAAAGATCAAGACAATAAATACGAACACTAATAGTACTTTAAAATATAGGTTATTTCCCAACCATATTGGAATTGATTCTAAAGCTTAAAATGGAAAACATTTAGCCATTAAAATTAAATGTTATCTTCCTGGTTCTGAGAAATCTTGTTTTTAAACTAGGGATTTGCTTCCTGAAGTAACCTTATTCTTTTCAGTATTCATCAAAAACTGTGAGAATAATTTATTCTTATCACATGGCTACTTTCAAATGACTATTCAGTCAATGGATAGGAGTTTTATTTTACACTTTCTTTGGCATATGTCCAGTCAATGTGTATGCCTTGTTTTCATGCACATTCTGAAAGTTAAAATTAGATTCCTATTTTTTATACTCAACCTAATGTCTAATCCTTGGTGGTCATTTTTGCACTTGCATAGTACTTTTTTTTCTAAAATGTTGATCAATTTCAAAATTATCTGTGCATTTACCTCTACATATAAATCTTTTATTCTACTGCTGACATATACTATTATCATTACTAGTTAAGAGCAAGACTATTTAACTTCTTTTTGTTGTTGTTGTTGTTCTATATGTGTGCTGGTTTGTTGGTTTCTTCCAGGCATTTTAGGATTGGCATCATGTTAACAGTAATTAACTACTTTTTTGGGTTTTGCTCCTACTGCAGTCACAGTCGTAAACTAGATTATTTGCTGTCAATTTGTCACTACCACCACCGTACTCTAAGGCTGGGAATTATATTTCTCAGAATCTTCCTCCACGTATGGTTCCAGACTGGTGTTTGACAATGAAAGGAGCTGGTGTCTGATTCGAA
The DNA here is from genome assembly GCF_000951045.1 of Mandrillus leucophaeus. Lineage (NCBI taxonomy): Eukaryota > Metazoa > Chordata > Mammalia > Primates > Cercopithecidae > Mandrillus > Mandrillus leucophaeus. The sequence goes on along the minus strand of NW_012098876.1, from coordinate 2,994,867 downwards.
AAGTGAACACAAAGCAGTAATCATTATTTTCTGGAGGCAAGTAGAGCCAGATGTCTAGGAAGACGAGAGTTTCACAGCAGCTTTCCGGTAACTCCAAAATATGACCCACTTTTCAGAAAAAGCAGATGGTGGGAGCTTCTTAATGATTCTCGAGAGCTGTAGCAGCCTCCAGGCAAATTTTGAAGAATCGAATTGGGTACCTCAGTCTGAAGTCTTCAGCATCAATTTCTCTGCCTTTGATGGCAGCTCCCCTGGCCTTCCATAGTAGTTTCCCTGACACTGCCACTTTTCTAACTGTCACATAGGTCCCCGATCCTATACTAAATCTGTTATACAGGAAGCCCTCACTAATGTGCATAAGTGAGATCCTTGCAAACTGTGACTTTAAGTGAAACAACATATAATGAAACCAGTTTTACCATAGGCTAATTGATATCAAAAAGGGTTAAGTTCCTATGGCAGATTTCTGGTCACCAAAAATCACCGAACTCATAAATTAAGACCCAAAACACTTCTAATAGTAAACGTTGAAATAAATGTGAGATATACATACATTTAAGAAAGATGAATAAAACAAGAAAGATAATTATTTACTTTTTGGTGAATCAGTGAGTGATGGTGTTCAGAGTGGCAGTGCATTAAATCAAGGAATAAATATTTGCAAGTCAAAAATTGTAAAGAGCACCTCCTACCACCACAGAGTTCAAAAATAAACAATTACAAATAAGATGAGCTCGCTGAATGCTTTTGTACTGCATCGTTTATTGTAAATTTGTGTGATTATCTAGACTTAACAAATTAATAGTGGATAATAATTTATATTTATTCATTTATTTCCCAGTCTACTTATTCCAGTTCAGAGTCACAGGTGGCTGGATCCTATTCCAGCAGCTCAGATCACAAGGTGGGAACCAGCCCTGGACAGGATGCCTATACTCTGCAGGGTACATACACACACACACACACACACACACACACACACACACACACACACTCAGACCGGGACAATTTGGACAGGCTATTTCACTTAATATGCACATCTTTGAGGTGTGAGAGAAAAAATAATTTCCCTAGGCCGGGCGCGGTGGCTCAAGTCTGTAATCCCAGCACTTTGGGAGGCCGAGACGGGCGGATCACGAGGTCAGGAGATCAAGACCATCCTGGCTAACACGGTGAAACCCCGTCTCTACTAAAAAATTCCAAAAAAGTAGCCGGGCGAGGTGGCGGGCGCCTGTAGTCCCAGCTACTTGGGAGGCTGAGGCCGGAGAATGGCGTGAACCCGGGAGGCGGAGCTTGCAGTGAGCTGAGATCCGGCCACTGCACTCCAGCCTGGGCTACAGAGTGAGACTCCGTTTCAAAAAAAAAAAAAAAAAGAATTTCCCAGAGAAAATCGATGCAGACAGTGGCCTTGGCTGGGAATTAACTTTTTTTCCAATCAACATTACAGTGAAACGATGTTGAATGAAACATTATTCAAGAACCTGCTGTAGTTAGGATACAGAGTGATTTTGTTTTCTTGACTGAATCCTAACTGATCCAAAGATCTTTAATACCTTGAAAATAAGATCCCAAATCTTTCCAAGAGTCCTCATCAAGTATCCAAGTGAGCCAATAAAAGTCTTCTCTGTCACATGTCACCTGCTGTGTTGTTCTTCCTTCGAGGATACCTCATCACTCCTAAGATCACCAGTGCCTACTAGGATGTCCATGGGCTCCAAAAATAACCATGTAAAGCTTGCCATCTCCAAACAGCTGCGAATTGTTGAGAATAACATTGTGAAAACCTGTGAGGTGCCAAGGCTAAATAGCAACCCAGGCAGAATCAGGAGAATGCCACTGTTCCCGCATTTATTATCAAACTTAAATGTGAGAGAAAAAAGAATTACCCAGAGAAGATCCATGAAGACAGTGACTGGGAATTAACTTTTTTGCTTAACTTAAACATGAAACAGCACTGTCTATGTCCAAGTGCGTCACAAAGTCACTCATTATAATATCATCTTTAAATTTTGTCAGCTCTCTCTTTCAGGTTCAACATGTTTCTGAAGAAAGACCACATTGTACTCCCAACCCTTTCTCTTTAGCAAACTGCCCATCTCTATTCTTCCACCCTGAAAAACTACCATGCATAGTATAGCTTTAGTCAGATTTGCCACAGAAGTCGGCTCCATGTGGCTAAATATGTCTGTATGACAGCATTGGGCACAACTTAAGCTAAAGTGGTGACCCCACTCTGCAAATTTAGATTTTTGGTCATTTTGACTTCAGTGTTTAGAAAATACCACAGCAATAGTAGGAAGAAACTTGAAACCTGCCTGTCTGATATAATATAATGATTAAGACTGGAAACTAAAGAGTCAGACTGCCAAGGCTTGAGTGCCATTTAAAGTATTTACTCATGATATACCTTAAATAAGTTACCCTCCCTGTGTTTATCTGTGAAATAGAATAATAGTATAGTTGTTATGAGGACTATCTTGATTACAATAATACTTACTTGTGTTCACACTAAGTAATGTTAGCAAAATCATTTTGCATGACTTTTGTATTTCAGAATCCTCAAATGGAAATTCTAATAGACTTTTTAACTTGAACATTCTATGATCTATGTGTATTTTCTGTATCATTAATTGCTGATCAAATTGGGAAACAACAAAAACAACAAGTCAGACTGATTTTACTGGGGGCCGGGGCAAGCCACATTGAAATTACTAATCCTTTCACTGGACTGTATGCTGGGCAGCAAATTTTATTTGAGAGTAGGTATGAAATAGCTAAAAAAAAAAAAAAAAAAGGCCAGGCATGGTGGGTCACACCTGTAATCCTAACACTTTGGGAGGCCGAGTCGGGTGGATCACTTGAGGTCAGGAGTTCGAGACCAGCCTGGCTGACATAGTGAAACCCCGTCTCTACTAAAAATACAAAAATCAGCCAGGCTGGTGGCGGGAGCCTAAAATCCCAGCTACTTGGGAGGCTGAGGCAGAAGAACTGCTTAAACCTGGGAAGCAGAGGTTGAAGTAAGCCAAGATCATGACACTGTACTACAGCCTGGGTGACACAGTGAGATTCCATCTTAAAAAAAAAAAAAAAAAAAAAAAGGTAAAAAAAATCTTTTAAGTAGGTATCTCAGTTGAGAATGTCATCTGGAGTTAAGTGACATGTAAAACAGATCACTATAAATTATCCTCAAACCTCTTCTACAGTCACTGCAAGTAGGACCTATGAATTTGCTTCTCTAATCAGGTTGCAGGTGATGCAAACGTTATGGTCACTGCACTGCAACTTGAGTATCCCTATTCTAGACTGTGTGCCTGGAGTCTTAGCTGTCAAGGAGAGTCACATCAGACACTGCCTTCAATATAAAGATGTAGAACATTTTTCTTCCAGTGTGGATCACAAACACAATTTATAGCATTGGCATTGTGAAAATATGTGAAAGAAATGTGTACGAAATCTTGAAGGAGTAGAATTCCAAAGAAGGGAAGAGTGTATGAGCAAAGAGTGGTGGTGAAATAAAGGGTAGTTCAGATTTGCTGAAGGGGAAAATCAGACAGATAGGCCTGGCTTAAACCAGATGTTGACTTTAGTATACCCCTGGGCTCTGAGTTAACAGAATAGGGCATACTAATACTCAGCAACGCGTGGGACTGCTTACTCTCCACACTAATGCTGCACGAATCAGGGAATCATTTTCATGGTCATGTTTCACATTTATAAACACAAAGTAAATTTCCAGTATTAAAAGATCAAGATTTTATTTTACTTTTAGTTTTATTTTCAGCTTTAATTCTGAATATAAGTTATCATACTGGAAATTTTGAAGGTAAAACAAAATGTTCCTGTCTTCTTACCTTCATGCATAGCTGCTAATAGACATGAGGGGCAAGCACTCTTTTTTAAAAATCACATTTCAGGAGTCTCATGGGGGTCATAAAACACATATTCACCTTGCATGCTTCCCTCTGTCCTCTACATTCAATAGCACGAACATATTTTTGTTACTCTTACTATAAAAATTTATGTGGATGGTTGCACACTGAAGTTTTAGTTTATTTTTCCTCACCCCAACACTGCCTACGAATTCCTTTTTATGTGCCCTAAGACCCTGTTGTAGTAGACCTAGGCTACCTACTGTGAAATTTGAATGAAGACTAAAAAATACTCAATGATTGAGCCACAAACTACTGGCTACAGTGAAAGACATACAAATTTGGATGCAGGCTTGTTTCCTTTTCTCAAAGATGAGTGAAAACAATGGTGCTAAAAAAGAGGAAGGAGGGAAGGACCATTTGGAGAGGAGAACTTGAGACTGAGAAACCCAGAATAAGCACTGACCTGTTACTGAGGAAGCTGAGTTGCCCTTTGCATCCCCCTCCCCTCCCATACTCAACATTAGTAAGCCCCACCTGTCAGTTATCCCATTTGGATTACTCTTTTTCATTCCATGGAAATACCTTTCTTTCTAGTCCAGGACACACATAAGTGCCCCTTAATGGAGCAAGGGCATGCTAGAAAATTTTCAATTTACCCCTCCAGGTCCTCTCTTCACTCTTCTCCATCTTGTCATTTGCCCAAAGAAGCTGACCTGAATGGTGCATGCATCTACAGCTCCTTTGACTTACGTCTCCTAGTTGGGTGTTGTATATCTTAGATATTTGTCCCCTCTGGATTTCATGTTGAAATATCCCCAATATTAGAGGTGGAACCTAGTGGGAGGTGTTTGGGTCATGGGGGCAAATCCTTAATGCATGGCTTGGTGCCATCCCCTTGGTGATAAGTGAGTTCCCACTCTATTAGTTTACATGAGATTTGGTTGTTTAAAGAGTCTGGCGTGTTCCTTTTCTTTCTTGATCCCTTCTCTCTTGCTTTGTCTCTTGCCATGTGACACACCTGCTTCCTCTTCACTTTCTGCCATGAGTAAAAGCTTCCTGAGGTCTCACTGGAAGCCAAACAGATGCTGGTGCCATGCTTATACAGCCTGCAGAACTATGAGCCAAATAAATCTCTTTCCTTTATAAATTACTCAATGTCAGGTATTTCTTTGTAGCAACACAAAATGGACTAATGCAGGTGTTCAGACACTAGCAGAAGATTAGAGAGTGTCAGTTTCTGTGTCAGTCTGGCTCTCTCTCTGCTCTGTTGCAGTGGAGTGGTTGTGGCTTTCTAGTGAAGGTCATAGCTTCTGGTAGAGAGTTGACTCTTTTTGTAATCTGAAAACTTCTCCTTTCCCTTGCACCTTAGGTAATAGCTCTACAGTGTTAACAACCCTGGGGAAACTGCAAGATTCCCTGCTCATTTCTCTTAACCCTGTATATACCTTTGACTAATGGAATTAGGAACTTAGGCATCTTTAAAGATGATGATAGTATGAAGGGACAGTCTCGCCCTCTGTCAGTGTGGAAATATTCCCTTGCAGTTTGGCATCCCAGATACGGAGAGCAAAGGCCCTTGATGCACTTACCGTTTATTAGATGGATATATTCCATTAGAAAAAATAGGTGTAAAACATTCTCTAGACCTATGGGTGTGGGGAATGTAGAGGGTTGTCAGAACTTTATAAATTATAAATACGCTTCTCTAGGGCCTTAAAATGTGAAAGACAAATCTACATGTATGGAATAATGTATGTATGGAATAATATAAGGCAGGTATTCCCAACCCCTGGGCTATGAACTGGTGTCAGTCCATGACCTGTTAGGAACTGAGCCACAGGAGGTGAGTGGCAGGTGAGCAAGCATTACCACCTGAGCTCTACCTCCTGTCAGATCAGCAGTAGTATTAGATTCTCATGGAAGCACGAACCCTATTATGAACTGTGTGTGCGAGGGATCTAGGTTGTGCACTCCATATGAGAATATAACTAATGCCTGACGATCTCAGGTGGAACAGTTTATCCCAAAACCATCCCTACCTGGGATCTGTAGAAAAATTATTTTCCATGAAACTTGTCCCTGGTCCCCAACATTTTGGGAACCACTGATGTAAGGAATAAAAGTCGCAGGATGGAGGCTGCGGCACTTGGGAAGGACAGGGAAACTGCCGAGTGTGCATCAAGTCTTAAGTTACCAATCAGGACCATGGATACACATTCGCTGCTATTCAGAATCCTATCCTGGTGCTCTTGGTGGTGTTTAGAGAGACCTTATGTATTAGTCTGTTTTCACACTGCTTTAGAACTACCTGAGACTGCGTAATTTATAAAGGAAAGAGATTTAATTGATTTACTGTACCGCATGGCTGGGGAGGCCTGTGGGAATACAATAGTGGTAGAGGATGAAGGGGAAACAAGGCATATCTCACACAACAGCAGGAGAGAGAGAGACAGAGCAAGAGGGAAACTGCCAAACACTTTTAAACTATCAGATCGCGTGAGAACTCACTATCACAAGAAGAGCATGGGGGAAACTGCCCCCATGATCCAATTATCTCCCATTGGGTCCCTCCCTTGATATGTGGAGATTAAAATTTGAGATGAGATTTAGATGGGGACACAGAGCCAAACCATATCATTCTGTCCCTAGCCCCTTCAAAATCTCATGTCCTCCTCACATTTCAAAATGCAATCATGCCTTCCCAACAGTCCCCCAAAGTCTTAACTCATTTCAGCATTAACTCAAAAGTCCAAGTCCAAAGTCTCATCTGAGACAAGGCAAGTCCCTTCTGCCTATGACCCTGTAAAATCAAAGGCAATTTAGTTACTTCCTAGATACAATGGGAATACAGGCATTGGGTAAATGTTCCCATTCCAAATGGGAGACATTTGCCATAATGAAGGGGCCACAGGCCCCATGCAAGTCTGAAACCCAGCAGGACATTCATTAAAATGTAAAACTCCAACATAATCTCCTTTGACTTCATGACTCACATTCAGGGCATACTGATGTAATGGGTGGGTTCCCAAGGCCTGGGGCAGCTCAGCCTCTGTGGCTCTGAGCTGTACTGCCTCCTTGGCTGCTTTCCCAGGCTAGTGTTGAGTGCCTTCAGCTTTTCCAGGTGCTGTTCCATTCTTGCTCTCTCTCTCTCGAAGAGGTCCTTCACGTTCCCTGGTAAGTTGCATTCCTAAGTATTTTATTTTCTTTATAGCAATTGTGAATGGGAGTTCGCTCATGATTTGGCTCTCTATTATTGGTGTACAGAAACCCTAGTGATTTTTGCACATTAGTTTTCCGAGACCTTGCTGAAGTTGCTAATCAGCTTGAGGAGTTTTTGGGCTGAGACAATGGGGTTTTCTAAATATACAATCATGTCATTGCAAACAGAGACAATTTGAGTCTTCCTATTTGAGTACCCTTTATTTTTTTCTTTTGCCTGATTGCCATGGTCAGAACTTCCAATACTATGTTGAATAGGAGTGGTGAGAGAGGGCATCCTTGTCTTGTGTCCATTTCAAAAGGAATGTTCCAGCTTTTGCCTATTCAGTATGATATTGGCTATGGGTTTGTCATAAATAGCTCTCATTATTTTGAGATATGTTCCATCACTACTTAGTTAATTGAGTTTTTTTTAGCATGAAAGGGTGTTAAATTTTACTGAAGGCATTTTCTGCATCTATTGAGATAATCATGTGATCTTTGTCATTGGTTCTGTTTATGTGAGGGATTACATTTATTGATTTATGTATGTTGAATCAGCCTTTCATCCCAGGGATGAAGCTGACTTGATTGTGGTAGATAAGCTTTTTTATGTACTGCTGGATTCGGTTTGCCAGTATTTTATTGAGGACTTTTGCATTGATGTTCATTCAGGGATGTTGGACTGAAATTTTCTTTTTTTGCTGTGTCTCTGCCAGGCTTTGGTATCATGATGATGCCGGCCTCATAAAATGAGTTAGAAAGGAGTCCCTCTTTTTTCTATTGTTTGGAATAGTTTCAGAACGAAAGGTACCAGCTCCTGTTTGTACCTCTGGTAGAATTCGGCTGTGAATCCATCTGGTCCTGGACTTTTTTTGGTTGGTAGGCTATTAATTACTGCCTCAATTTCAGAAATTGTTATTGGTCTATTCTGGGATTCAACTTCTTACTGGTTTAGTCTTGGGAGGGTGTGTGTGTCCAGGAGTTAATCCACTTCTTCTAGATTTTCTAGTTCATTTGCACAGAGGTGTTTATAGTATTCTCTGATGGTAGAGTGCACTTCTGTGGGATCAGTGGTGATATCCCCTTTATCATTTTTTTATGGTGTCTATATGATTCTCCTCTCTTTTCTTCTTTATTAGTCTGGCTAGCAGTCTATCTATTTTGTTAATCTTTTCAAAAAACCGGCTCCTGGATTCATTGATTTTTTTTAAAGGGTTTTTTCAAAAACCCTTACTTCTCTAATTTTAGTTATTTCTTGTCTTCTGCTAGCTTTTGAATTTGTTTGCTCTTGCTTCACTAGTTCTTTTAACTGTGATGTTAGAGTGTTGATTTTAGATCACTCCTGCTTTCTGATGTGGGCATTTAGTGCTATAAATTTCCCTCTTAACACTGCTTTAGCTGTGTCCCAGAGATTCTGGTATGTTGTGTCTGTTTGCATTGGTTTCAAAAAACTTACTTATTTCTGCCTTAATTTCATTATTTACCTAGTAGTCATTCAGGAGCAGGTTGTTCAGTTTCCATGTAGTTGTGTGGTTTCAAGTGAGTTTCTTAAAAAGAGCCTGTATAGCCAAGACAATCTTAAGCAAAAAGAACAAAGCTGGAGTTATCATGCTACCTGACTTCAAACTATACAAGCCTGCAGTAACCAAAACAGCATGGTGCTGGTACCAAAACAGATATATAGACCAATGGAACAGAACAGAGGCCACAGAAATAACACCACACATCTACAACCATCTGATCTTTGACAGACCTGACAAAAATAAGCAAAGGGGAAAAAATTCCCTATTTAATAAATGGTGCTGGGAAAACTGGCTAGCCATATGCAGAAAATTGAAACGGGATCCCTTCCTTACACTTTATACAACAATTAACTCAAGATGAATTAAAGACTTAAATATAAAACCTAAAACCATAAAAACTCTAGAAGAAAACCTAAGCAATACAATTTAGGACATAGGCATGGGCAAAGACTTCATGACTAAAACACCAAAAGCAAGCACAACAAAAGCCAAAATCAACAAATGGGATCTAATTAAACGAAAGAGCTTCTGCACAGCAAAAGAAACTATTATCAGAGTGAACAGGCAACCCACAGGATGGAAGAAAATTTTTGTAATCTATCCATCTGGCAAAGGGCTGTTATCCAGAATCTATAAAGAATGTAAACAAATTTACAAGAAAAAAACAAACAACCCCATCAAAAAGTGAATGAAGGATATAAACAGACCCTACTCAAAAGAAGACATTCATGTGGCCAACAAACATATTAAAAAAAGCTCATCATCACTGGTCACTAGAGAAATGAAAATCAAAACCACAATGAGATAGCATCTTGTGCCAGTTAGAATGACAACCATTAAAAGTCAGGAAACAGCAGATGCCGGAGAAGATGTAGAGAAATAGGAATGCTTTTACACTGTTGGTGGGAGTATAAATTAGTTCAGCCATTGTGGAAGACAGTGTGGTTATTTCTCAAGGATTTAGAACCAGAAATATGATTTGACCCAGCAATTCCATTACTGGGTATATTTCCAAAGGGTTATAAATCATTCTACTATAAAAACACATGCACACATATGTTTCTTGCAGCACTATTCATAATAGGAAAGACTTGGAACTGACCAAATGCCCATCAATGATAGACTGGATAAGGAAAATGTAGCACATATACACCATGGAATACTATACAGCCATAAAAAAAGAAAGAGTTCATGTCCTTTGCAGGGACATGGTTGAAGCTGGAAACTATCATTCTCAGCAAACTAACACAGGAACAGAAAACCAAACACCACAAATTCTCACTCATAAGTGAGAGTTGAACAATGAGAACATGTAGACATGGGGAGAGGAACATCACACAGTGGGTTCTGTTGCTGGGTGAGGGGCAAGGGAAGGGAAAGCATTAGGACAAATACCTAATGCATGCGGGGCTTAACACCTAGATGGCGGGTTGATGGGTGCAGCAAACCACCATTGCACATTTACAGCTATGTAGCAAACCTGCACGTTCTGCACATGTGTCCCAGAACTTAAAGTATAATAAAAAAAAATTTAAAAGAAGAAAATAAAATTTCTCTAATATTCAGCCTCCCTCTTTCTTAATGCTTCTTTAGTAATTTACTTCTTTCCCCCTAAAGCTTTATCTAATCTCTTCTTATTTAACCCTCCTTCTCACTGGTTCCTCTAACTAAAAAAGTTGTTCCTTTTTTCCAAAGTTAAATCAATCCTCTAATTATTACTCCATCAGACACCTACTTTTTCTTTCTTTCGTCTTCAATATCTTGTTTTTATCTATAGGATATTTCATTTTCTTCTATTCTAAAGAGACTATTTCCTTAACTCCCCTCAGTGTCCTCTTATCTTTCTGAAGAGGTAATTTTTGTTACTATTTAGGAGTATTCATTTAAGAATTATTTTTTGATCAATTACTATATTCCAGACACTGTTATAAACACTGGAAATGAAGAAGGAAAAAGGCTATACATTTTTAAAAATGAACAAGATAATTTAAAAAAGTGATAAATGCTTTGAAGAAAATAGGGTAATGTCATGAGGAATGACATTAGGCACACAGGCAAGAGTAGTGGAGCTACTTTACAGGGGATTCTTAGAGAAAACGCCATTGAGGAGGTTACATTTAAGGTAGAACCTGAGTGAAGAGAAGTAGTCAATTTTGTGGAGGTCTGGAGGAAGAATGTTCAAGGCAGAACATGTCTATATACACATATCCCTATAGACATATTATATGTACACATACATAGAGATATATATTTTCACGTTGACCCTGAGTTCCCAATATTACCTCTTAAAGGGCTCCCTACTCAGTACCCATTTTCATAGTACTATGTTGCCATGGTAACTTAGGTAACTTAAAGACTAGTCTGCTTTACATTGTCTAATAATTGGTCTGATTTTATGTTGCCTGAGGGAAACTTATGAGAGCTGGGGTATTGCGTGTCCCTGGTCAGCCTCAAATGGATGTTCTAGACATGGTTGTATAGGAAATATAAAGTACTCTCTGACTCAAAAGTTGATAGTCTTTTGCCAACTTCATTCTCCTCCACTCTCCACTAACACAAAAATTTATATTGTTGGATAGGAAAATGAAAGATCTTTAAAGGGAAAAATCAGTCTGACACTCTAAGCTTGCTCTTAACTCTTTTAGCCCTTGAAGCTACCTTTCATTATCACCTCTTCAGCTCTTGGCATCTTGGGATGTGTACTCTATAAGCACCGAAAGATCCAAGTTATTTTATCATTTGGCAGAAATGGTATTCTTTGTGTCTTCTACCTCCTGCCCACGTTCAATAGAATGGATGCTATTTTTAAATGCATTAGTTTTACCTTTGTACAAAGAGAAAGGTGAAGTCAATTATTCTAAGACAAAAAGTATTGAAGAAAAATGCAGGAGTCTAAGACATCAATTACAAAGAAATATGAACAAGAATAGCCTGGACTTTTCATCTCTCCCTCCTGATTAAGCTGGAAGCCCAAAATAGCCTCTCATAATACCATCTGCAACTTCCTTAATCTCTTGGCTTTTTTATTTACTCAGGCTATGTTCATCAAATTCTCTTCGTGAAGGTCATCAGTGACAAATGACCTTTTGGTTAACTATGTTCAATGGTCACTTAACAATCCCGTCTTCCACTTTTCAACAGCACTTGATGCTGTCAACCACACTTAGCCACTTGTAGTTCTGCCTCTCTGTGCAGTAAATAGTACTGCTCTGTTTGTCTTTTTTTATCTTTCACCATCTTCTCTTTAAGTTTCATTTAGCTGATTTTTCCACTATCATCCCATTATTGTGAAGGCACACTTTTTTCTCCCTGTGTGTCACCATCAGTGATGTCAACTATTACCTCAATAGGAATGGCCCCAACATCCAAATCTGTAGCCTTAACCACTCTCTAAAGACCCAGTCATTGTCAATTGCTTACTGGCATTTTCTTCTAGATATCTTGCACCTTGTCCATTTTTGGCCCAGCTCCTGAAGGCTCCTGGCGTGGACAAATGCACCAAGGTTCTTGTGAAAGAAATGTCCTTGCTTGAGCCTAGTATTCCCACACTTAGATTTTCAGTCACCCCTGCCCACTTTTACTTGCTTGGACTTACTGTGTTTCTTTGATCTCCTCTGCGCTTTAGGATGCACTTTTGTTTGATGTGCTGATCTGTGGCCTCCTCCCCTTCTCTCTTTTTCAAAAATCCTGGTTCTTCATCTTATCACTTTGGTTTAGTTGGATAATTCTATGATTAATCTCCTGGGTAATATTCCCAATAAGCTCAATTTTTTCCACTACCCTACTGGAAACATCTATGCCCTTTAACAAAACCTGTGCTTTATGTGTTTAAATCTGGGCTTATTATCTTCATCACAAACCCAACTGCATGGTTTTTTTTTCATTTTTCATTCCTTTCAAGACATCAGTATTCTCACAGACTCTCAAGTGCAAAACCTGATTCATCTTTGACTGCTCCCTTTCCTCCACTTTTTACAGTCATTCTGTCAGTTTTCTTTCTAACTTTTAATCCCCCTATCCTTACCTCCAGCTGTGAAAACCCCTAAATGTTGATCTTATATACCATTTGTGCCAGTGCAGCCTTCTTAATAACTATGATCAGAATTTGGTTTATTTTAACTGCAAACATGCATTGTGCTTTGCATTTTAACTGCTCGTAAGACAATCAGATCACTCATTAGTGAAATAAAAAAGAAATAAGGACTAAGATCTCTTTCGCTTCTCTTCAGTATCATTTACTTACAACAACCTAACAAAGAGTTATAAATTGACTATTTAAAATGGTATACTACAGTTTTTAGTACATTGGCCTTCATTTGCACAAAATATAAGGCTCTCTGGCTATGTTAAGCAGGAAGTGACTTCATATAGAGAATTAAGTTAAATAAAAAATTAGCAGAGGGGCTCGGGCCTTTGGCTGTGCCATGAATCCCCCTTAGAACAACATTGTGGGATTAGCCCACATAGAAGCTATAACTCTCAACAGAAAGCTACCAATTGGGAGTGTGAGCTCAAAATGCGAACTCATTTGGCCAGGTTCCAGGGGTCAGGAAGCCACTGCCATGTCTTTGGAGATATGCCAAGCCTTCTAGATATCTACTGGGGAAAGAAACAAATGTTCTATGCCTTGCCTCTTGATACCCACAAAGACAACGAATGTTGACGCTGTTGCAGAAAAACCCAACATCATTCCAACCATGTTGCTGCCTTACTTTTGTATTCCAAATCTCATGGAAATGAGTCTAAATGCATTTTATGTGGAGTTATAGCTTCTCTGTGGGCTAATTCCATATTGTTGTTCTAAGAGGTATTCATGGCACAGCCAAAGGCCTGAGCCCTTCTGCCATTTTTAAATTTAACTTAATTCTCTATATTAAGTCACTTCCTGCTAATTTAGGTTGAGCCTAAAGACGATTTGGAGCTACAAAAGAGTCAGAGAAATGCAACTTATGGCTAGTCAGGCTCTGTATTACACTGAAGCAGATGAGAAGGGATATGAGATTCTTGTTGAAAGCCAATCTGGCATAGCCATTACAAATATTTATGGAGGATGTTTAACTGTTTTCTGATTGTGAAATTAATGTGGACTTATTATTTAAAATGGTTAACTGAGAAAAATATAAAGACAAGAATTAAATCTCTAATTATACTGATAACACTTTGATATACCCATTGTTTAGGTCAAACTTTAAAACAAACTGCAACATTAAGGGGTCTTATATTTATTTGTTATTTATAAAGTCCTTTGCAATCTTGGAATCTTTATCAGCCAAAACAATTTGGCTACTCCTTTCCATCTAATCTACATTGTATTCAAAATTTCACTTAGAACATATTTCAGTTTTTTGTTTACCAGAGTTACCGGATGTAATTCAGAGCAACAACAACCAAATAGCCATCACTTTTTTCTACACTGAATGAAATTCATCACCTAAAACTTTTATTTTCTTTGACTTTTCTCGGCAAGGTGATACTTTGCAAAGTGCTACCAAGTACGGAAAACTAATAAAAGATCTAAGTAGCAGTATATATTTTAATACACATATATAATGAATTGATATCATCAATTATATATATTAAAATATATATTACACACATATATATGTACATTGAAAAATTAATATAAGAAAATCTGTTGCCTAAAGGAGAGATGGTTTGGAATTTTTAAAAATAAAATTGTAAAAAGTCAAGTTCAAAACACTCTTCATAACCAAACCTAATTTCCTACTCTTTAGATTGACATTCCCAAATTGCTGTAAAGATTTGTAAAAACAGTGTTCTCATTTTGTCAGTATAAACTGCAAGAAAAAGAATATATTAGCAGGACCTAGAATGAGTGAGTATCTCTGGATAACCAAGTCTCCCACTGATTCTGTCACAATCAATGTGAAAATTGGATCTATAATTAAGACAGATTTAGATAATAAAGCATTTATTAGTTGGCTATGCCACAGAGGTGAAGGATTGGGTAGGGGAAGGTGGGTTGAGGAAAAAAAGCCTCTAGTTCTAGCTTTCTCAAACTAACTTTCTGTTCTTTTCCAGAAATTGAATTACTTTCTACCACCATCCCCAAATAATACTTGACTGTCCAAGGTAGGGGAGTATTATGGACTGAATTCTATCACTTCAGATTTACATGTTGAAGTCATAACCTCCAGTACCTCAGAATGTGACTGTATTTGAAGAGGGCTTTAAAGGGATAATTAAGAGTGAACTCTAACCCAATCTGACTGATGTAAATTTAAAAAGAGATTGGACTTACTGTGTTTATTTGATCCCTTCTGTGCTTTAGCATATGCCTTTGTTTGATGTGCTGATCTGTGGCACCCACAGTGAGAATCACCAGGTATGTGTGTAAACAGAGAAAAGGCCATGTGAGGACACAGAAAGAAAGCAGTTGTCTCAGTAAGTTCAGGTTGCTAACAGATTACCATAAACTTGGTGTTCCAAACAATAGAAATTTATTTCTCACAGTTCTAGAAGCCAGGAAGTCCAAGATCAAGGTGCTGTTGCATCTGGTGTCTGGTGAGAGTATTCTTCCTGGCCTACAGATAGCTGCTTTCTCATTTTATCCTCATGTGGCTGAGAGACAGATCAATATCACTCACGTCTTTTCTTATAAGGGTACTAATCCCATTCACGAGGACTCCATCATCATGACCTAATTACTTCCCAAATCTACACCCCCAAATGTGAGTACATTGAGAATTTAGGCTTCAACATATGAATTTTGGGGAAATGCAAATATTCAGTTCACAGCAGAGGCCATCTGCAAGCCAAGAAGAGAAGCCTTAGAAGAAACCAAACATGCTGACACCGTGATTTTGGATTTCCCACCTCTGGAACTGTGAGAAAATAGGTTTCTGTCATTTAAGCCACTCAGTCCATGGTATTTTGTTCTGGCAGCCCTAGCAGACTAATTAATGGGGAAAAAAGTGACATTTGCTATTTATTTATTTATTTTTGAGACAGAATCTCTCTCTGTTGATCAGACTGAAGTGCAGTGGTGCGATTTCTGCTCACTGCAACCTCCGCCTCCCAGGTTCAAGCAATTCTCCTGCTTCAGCCTCCCGAGTAGCTGGGATTATAGGCATGCACCACCATGTCCGGCTATTTTTTGTATTTTTAGTAGAGATGGGGTTTTGCCATGTTGGCTAGGTTGGTCTCGAACTCCTGACCTCAGGTGATCCACCTGCCTTAGCGTGCCATGTTTGATATTCCTCTTTGTATAGAAAAGTGGTTCTCAAACACAGGTAATTTTGCTTCCTCTAGGGGACGTTGGGCAATGTCTAGAGGTGTTTTAATTGCCACATTTGGTAAGGGTGATGTTCGGCTGTCATCTAATGCATAGAGGCCCAGAATGCTGCTAAACATCTTATAATGCACAGGACAGTCTCCTAAAAATTCCATCTCCCTCAACCGCCTCACCCCTAGTCATAAGGAATCATTTAGCCCCGAATCTCAGTAGTGCTGAGGTTGAAAAATCCTGCTATTATGGCATGAATTTTCCTGACAGTCTTCCTGATTTGGGCATGAGGACCTTTACCTTTTTTCTTTTTCGTTGAACCTATACAGTCATTTCTGCACCAGTTAATTATCTGGTGCTAGATACTTTCAGCAGTTAGCTAGTGGATGCTTTCACTAATGATTTCCGTCAGGCTACTTGTTCCTACCTGTGATTAACTTACTGGAATGGAAACTTTTCACTTTTAAATTAGCAGAATGAAAATATTGCTGCTACTTCTCTTTTCACAAAACACAGAAGGCAGAAATCTTGGAATATATCTCCCTTTCAATATATAGGACAAATAGACTCTTTCTTTTTGGCTACAATGTACCGTATACAAATTTATTATAACAACTCATCAGTGAAGGAGCCCGGCATGGTGGCTCACACCTGTAATCACTGCACTTTGGGAGGCCAACGCAGGTGGATCCCTTGAGGCCAAGAGTTCGAGACCAGGTTGGTCAAAACAGCAAAACCCCATCTCTGCAAAAAATATAAAAATCAGCTGGGTATAGTGGTGCATGCTTGTAATCCCAGCTACTTGGGAGGCTGAGGCATGAGAATCACTTGAACCTGAGAGGTGAAGGTTGCAGTTAGCAGAGACTGTGCCACTGCCCTCCAGCCTGAGTGACAGGGTGAGACTCAGTCTCAAAAAAAAATATTGAAGCAAATTTAAATATGCTTTATTTCATGAATAGGAATTTTAAAAGTGAGCCAGGACAGAATTTTGAGATAATGAGTGTACAGTCACTTGAAGTTCAATTTTCATCATACCTACTATCTTGTGTTATTTTCCTTTTCTCTTCCTCCTTCCCTGTTATCTATATCTAGTCACTAAAGTCTTCTTTGCAAGAAAGGTAAGGATATTAAAACCTGAGAAGCTGAATTAATGTAAGTGTGATCTATCCCCACTAGGTGAAGTTGGATCTCTGCACCAGGGGCTGTCAAGGCATCAGAAGATAGAAATAAGCTTTTTCTCTAATTGCAGCTAGAGGACAGCCTAGAACCACTAAGTACTGGAACTGCCATGTCTCATCTGCTTCCAGTATACCAAATTGGGTTGTCACTGGAGACATACCAGTCATTTTGCTATCCCTTCTCTGAAATTCAGCAGAATCATAATATACATGTTGGAACTTTTGAGGTTGGGGATGACCACAGAGTTGCTTTAGTATTGAAATGAAGGGTATCACCGTTGCTTGCCCCAGGCTTCATTTTCCTTCCCACAGCTATGACACTGGTTTTAAGGAAGTGAGGATTATAATCAAGAAAAAAAACTGTTCAAAGTGTAAAGTAGAAGTATGTTAACTAATATCACATATTATCTTCTTCTGGAAAGTAACTAGCATTTCAGAGAAAATAAGCAATTTTCTGATAGACTTAATAAGATTACAATTTCTTCAGGGGAGTTAAGTACCTGTTCGTACTGCAAAATGTTAGACAGAAGTTAAAATTTTTTAACTAGACATTTCTTTACTATCTCCTTTCTTTTTTATAAAAAAGAAAATTTTGAGTTTATCTTCTTAGAATCTATTCCTTTGAAGCAAATTTGACATACAACTTTGATTTTTGCTTGTTATTAATTTGTCGTAGGATTTTTCATTTTAGTATTCTACCCCACCAGGAGGTAACCATTCTCCTACCACAGATTGGAAAGAAGGTACTATGACCTATAATAACTTAGTAAGGTTCTCCTTGACAGAATGTCAAAAGGCATCCAGAGAGGTTTCTGCCAACAGCCATGATGAGACAACAGAAACTGAACTGGTTTTCTCACCATAAATAACTAGAAAACTGGGGGGCAAAGGGGAAGATGACTATTTTCAGGTATTAGAAAACTGACAATACAGACTGTGATTTCTAAATAAAGGGAAAGAAATGATGTGAGACCTATAATTTACCTTGACTCTGTGAGACACTTTCTGGACAATGGTGGAAGGAAAGGTAAACAAAATTTAACATAAAAATCTCGTGGAATTGAAGAGGAAGAAATCAATCAGGGAAAATTGAGGTAACTGAAATTTATGACAGAGTGCAAAAGAGAGTTACAGAGATTTGCATAGGGCTTTTCTTTATCTGAATACATAGCTGTACTTGCATGAGCCAAGAATCTATAAGGCTGGACAAAGAAAAAGGAATATGAAAGCTGAGCAATCTTCAAAGTTCATTAGGGCTAAAAGACGTTTGAGCTCTAACTAGTCAGACTAGAGAGACTTCAATGAATGCCTGAGGCATTCAGTAGAAACCCCAGAAAGGTTATACATTAGTAGATGAGCTACAGTAACCCTGAAGTAAAGCCTACTGAGACATATGCTAACGAAGCTAAAAAACAAACAAACAAACAAACAAAACTTGAAATGACTAAAGTGATCTGCAAGAAATATAACTGCATGCCAAACAAAACTCAACATGCTTTCAATCAACACATAAAAACATGGACATTTAACAATACAATATTTAGTGTCTAACATCCAATAGAAAATTACTAGACATGGGAATAAATAGGACAATGACAACCACGACCAGGACAAAAATCAATTGGTAGAAACAGAATGGGAATGGAGCTCTCCAAGAAGCCCCAACTCCAGAGAATTGTCAGTATTTAACCTGCCTGCCACCTCTCTAGAAACGTCTACTCTTGGGACTTGTACTTGTTTGACTCAACTCAAAGTTCACTCAGTGATGAAGAGCTTTTGTTAAAGTATTTGTTTAAAAAATCAGCAGCAATTGTTTAAATTGCAGTTGACTGGGGTAGTGAAGACAGTAAGGGCAAAAAAGAGGTTAAACAAAAGCTTAAAAGAAAAAACTATGAAATAAAATTTCCATTGGGGCTTTTGAAAATTTCTGACATTAACTAGGACATGAAAAACAGTTTGAATGCATAGGTCTGTGCACACTCCCGGAAAGATCAGAGAAGACCTAATCTCTCAGCTTGAGGCTCTATGCAAGCAGAAAATGAAGGATAAGATAATGTGTTAAACTGCCTGCTAGAGCATTGAAAGCACGCTCCAACACACTCAGAGTCCCTGGGAAAATGCTGAGAGACTTAGTTAAAAACATTTAAGAAAACTTTTGTCTAATAATTAGTTGGCAAGTGAAAAACTAAGAAGAGAACTCAGTGGCCATACCTAAAAAAGAGAACAAACTTTATAGAATTACTTCTGGAAAGGCATTAAACAAACAACAACAACAACAACAACAAATAAAAAGTCACTAAACGAGGAGAAGCAACAACACAATGACAACATTATATTATTAAAATATCCAGTTATCAACTAAGAAAGCATACTTGGAGAAAAATAAGTCTGGGTTCATTCTACCATGACCATGCCACCTATATGATTCACAATAAATTAGAGGCATGTAAAGAAACATAAAATTATCTCCTATACACACACGTAAAAATAGTAGTCAATAGAAATTATCTTCTAGGAAGCCTAGATTTTGAATCTGGTAGATAAATACTTTAAATTAGCTATTATGAACATGTTCAAATAACTAAAACAAATCATATATAATTAACTCAAGATGGATTAAAAACTTAAACGTAAGATCTAAAACCATAAAAACCCTAGAAGAAAACCTAGGCAATACCATTCAGGACATAGGCATGGGCAAAGATTTCATGATTAAAACACCAAAAGCAATGGCAACAAAAGCTAAAGTTGACAAATGGGATCTAATTAAACTAAAAAGCTTCTGCACAGCAAAAGAAACTATCATCAGAGTGAACAGGAAACCTATAGAATGGAAAAAAAATTTTGCACTCTATCCACCTGACAAAGGGCTAATCTCCAGAATCTACAAGGAACTTAAACAAATTTACGAGGAATAATAAAAAAAAAAACCCAAAACATCAAAAAGTGGACAAAGGGTATGAACAGACAATTCTCAAAAGAAGATGTTTATGTGGCCAAAAAACATATGAAAAAAAGCTCATAATAACTGGTCATTAGAGAAATGCAAATCAAAACTACAATGAGATACCATCTCATGCCAGTTAGAATGGCAATCATTAAAAAGTCAGGAAACAACAGATGCTGGAGAGGATGTAGAGAAATAGGAAAACTTTTACACTATTGATGGGAGTGTAAATTAGTGCAACCATTGTGGAATACAGTGTGGTGATTCCTCAAGGATCTAGAACCAGACATACCATTTGACCCAGCAATCCCATTACTGGGTATATACCCAAAGAATTATAAATCATTCTACTATAAAGACACATGCACACATACGTTTTTGCAGCACTATTCACAATCTCAAAGACTTGGAACCAACCCAAATGTCCATCAATGATAGACTGGATAAGGAAAATGTAGCACATATATACCATGGAATACTATGCAGCTATAAAAAAGGGATGAGTTCATGTGCTTTGCAGGGACCTGGATGAAGCTTGACACTATCATTCTCAGCAAACTAACACAAGAACAGAAAATCCAAACACTGCATGTTCTCACCCATACGTAGGAATTGAACAACAAGAACACATGGACACAGGGAGGGGAATATCATACACTGGAGCCTGTAGAGGGGTGGGGGGCTAGGGAAGGAATAGCATTAGGAGAAATACCTAATGTAGATGGTGGGTTGATGGGTGCAGCAAACCACCTTGACACGTGTATACCTAAGTAACAAATCTGTAGGTTCTGCACATGAATCCTAGAATTTGAAGTGTAATAATAATAATGATAATAAAGAAATTATGTATAAAGAACTAAAGAAAAGTATGAGAATAATATCTTACCAAATAAGAAACATTAATAAAGAGCTAGAAATTATTAAAAGAACCAATAAAACTTCTGGAGTTGAAAAGTACAATAACTAAAATTTAAAAATAACTAGAGGGGTTCAACAGTAGAGTTTAGCAGTTAGAAGACAGATTCAGTGAACTTTAAAATAGGTCAGTTGAGATGATGCCATCAGAGAAACATAAGGAAAAAAGAATGAAGAAACATAAACAACACCTAAAAAGTCTATGGGACATCATCACGTGTACTAACCTATGCAAAATAGGAGTACCACAAGATGAGAAAAATAATATTCAAAAAAAAGTTTGAAGATATAATCACTGAAACCTTCCCAAATTTCATGAAAAAAATTCATCTGCACATTCAAATGTGTGCAGTAGGATAAATTTAAAGAGGGTGACACCTAGAAATATCATAATACACCACGTAAGCAAAGGACAAATTGAGAATCATGAAAGCAGAAAGAGAGAACCCACCCATTACATAAAAGGGATTGTCAATGAGATTAACAGTTGATTTCTCATTAGAAGGAATACAATGTGATGCATATTCAAAATGCTGAAATAAAACACTGTCAACCTCAAATTCTATATCTAACAAAACTACTTTCAAAAAGGAAAGAGAAATTAATATTCTCAAACGAATACAAACTGAGTATATTCACCATTAGTAGGCCTGCCCTGCAAAATATATGAAAGGAGTCTTTCAGGCTGAAATAAAAGGCCTTAGACAATAATTTGAATACATACAAACTAAAAAGAAGCATCAGTAAAGGAAAAAATCCAGTAAATATAAAAGACAACGTAAAGGAAACTTTTTACTATCTGATTTAAAAGACAACTGCATACAGTAATAACTATAAAACTCTGATGATGGGGCTAAAATAGAGATATAATTTGTATAGCAGTAATAGCACAAATAAGGTGGAGAAATGAAGATATATTTGTATATTATTGAAATTAAGTTGGTATTAATTTAAATTAAGTTGTTGGGATGCTCATTATAGTCCCCAAACAATTATGAGAAAAATAACTTCAAAATGTAGTAAAAGAAATTTAAAAAGAAATAGAAGAAAAAGAGACAAAAAATGTAAAAATACATAGCCAAATGGCAGATATAAATATTACAGCATCAATAAGAACATTAAATCTAAATGTATTAAGCAGTCTAATGAAAGAGGATGGATCAGCAGAATGGGTAATACCAAAAAAAAAAAATATGATCAAGCTATATGCTATCTACAAGAGGCACATTTTAAATTCAAAGATATAAATAAGTTAAAAAATAGAAGAATGGAAAAGACCTATCATGCAATATCCAAAAAAGAGCTGGAGCATCAATGATACTATCAGACAAATAGACATTAAGGCAAAAATTGCTACCAAACACAAAGGGCATCTTTTAATGATAAAATAATGAACCCGTTAGAAAAATGTTATTACATGTATGAAGGTAATAACAGAAGTCCAAAATACGAGAAGCAACACCTGACAGAATTAAAAGGAAAAATAGACAACTCAACAATAATAGGTGAAGAGTCAATTACCTCACTTTCAATAATAGATAAAACAAATAGGTGGAAGATCTACAAGGAAACAGAAGACTTGAGAATACTACAAACCAGTAGATATCTGTAAAAAAGCTTTACACACAACAGCAGATACACTGTTTTCCCCAGTGCATATGGAATGTTTTCTTGTAGGGACCAAATTATCAGATGTTAAGCCATAAAAGAAACCTCAATAATTTCAAAAAGTTTGAAATCATACAAGTTTGCTTTCTAATCATAATGAAATAAAATTACAAATCATTAACCAAAAGAAATTAGAGAAATTAATCGATTTGTGTAAATTAAATAATACTCCTAAATAATTAATGGACCAAAGGAAGAAAATCACAAGGACATTATAAAATACTTAGAGATGAATAAAAACTGAACCATACCAACACATATGCAATGCAGCTAAAATAGTGCTTAGAAGGAAAATTTGAGGAGCAAATACTTGTATTTAACGAAAGAAGAAAGTTCTCCAATCAGGAATCTAAACCTTCACTCTAAGAAAGTATAAAGACAGAGCACAGAAAACCCAACCAAATAAGAGGAAGAAAATAATAATGATTAGTATGAAAATTAATAAAATACAGAATTTAAAAGATCAATGGGTAAATTCAATACAACTCAAAAATTTTTAATTGAAAAAAACAAAATTGACAAACCTTTAGCTATACTGGTCAAAAGAAAAGACTCAAACCATTAAAATTAAAAGTGAAATCCTGGACATTACTGCTGATCCTACAGAAATAAAAACGATTTTAAGAGAACATTAGAATAAGTATATTCCAACAAATAAGATAGCCTGGATGAACAGACATATTCAGGGAAAAAAACAAAACAAAACAAAACAAAAACACACACACACACACAAACTGCCAAAATTGACTTGAAGAGAAATAGAAAACCTGAATAGACCATAAAGTATAAAGAGATTGAGCCTGAAATTTAAAAACCCACAGCTAACATAATATAATGATGAATGACTTAATACTTTCCCCCTAATATCAGGAAAAAGGAAATAATGTTTGTCCCACAAGATCCAACTGTTTTCTAATAGTGGCAATATCTCTCCTATTGAAAATGCATGACAGCTGGGCACAGTGGCTCATGCTTGTAATCCCAGCACTTTGGGAGGTCGAGGTGGGTGGATCACTTGAGATCAGAAGTTTGAGACCAGCCTGGCCAACATGGTGAAACCCTGTCTCTGCTAAAAATACAAAACTTTGCTGGGCGTGGTGGCACATGCCTATAATCCCAGCTACTTGGGAGGCTGAGGCAGGAGGCAGGAGAATTGCTTGAACCCAGGAGGCGGATGTTGCAGTGAGCCAAGATCACGCCATTGCACTCCAGCCTGGGTGACAAGAGCAAAACTACATCCAAAAAAAGAAAAGAAAAGAAAAGAAAAATGCATGACTTAACTTTTCTAATTTGTAACTTTCATTTTCATAATAACCATTAGTTCTAATTGACACAGTGTGCTAGATGTTTTGCATAGGTATCTTAGTCCATTTGTGTTGCTACAACAAAATACCATATGTTGGGTAACTTGTAAATAACAGAAATTTATTTCTCACAGATCTAGAGCCTGGGAAGTTTAAGATCAAGGTTCCAGCAGGTTTGGTGTCTAGTGGGCCTGTTCTCTTAATCCACGATGATGCCTTGAACACCATGATCTCACATGGATGAAGGCAGAAAAGCAAAAAGAGGCCAAACACTGTGTGAAACCTCTTCTATAAGGTTCTTAATCCCATTCACAAGGAAAGAGCCCTCATTACATAATCGCCTCTAAAAGCCCCTCCTGTTAATGCTGTTGCATTAGAGATTAAGTTGCCACCCGAAATTTAGAGGAACAGTAACGTTCAAACAATGGTGATGAATTATCTAAATTAAATTCTCAATATCAAGTGTATTTTACAAGTGAGGCAACTAGATTTAGATATTTACAACAGACTGCAAGCTCTAAAGTTAAATTAGGCAAAGTTTGAAAATTGGCTCTGCCATTTATTAACTATGTGACCTTGTGGCAAGTTACTTATCTTCTTTGTGCTTCTTTACAAAAGAGCAAACTTATAATACATACCTCATAGGGCTATTGTGTGTAAGAGATATAAAGCACTTGGAAACCGTGCCTGGAACATAGTGAAGCTTGATAAGAGTTGGCTATTATTATTATTATTACTGGTGACACAGGTAGTAAACAGTAAAGTGAGGATTTGAACTCACATATGGTGGTCATGAAGCTGTACTGCCCACATCTCATTTCAAGAAAGGGCTTGCTTTCCAGCTGTGGATATTAACCTCAGCAGAAGCCTTCAACTGACATCAAGTTTATGGTCTACCTCTGCAGCAGACAGCTGTCCTACTCAAGGTCACACAGTTCCCAGTACAGTTCTAGATTCAATGATGAGTGAAGTGGGGATATAAAAGTATAGCCATTTTGACCATGGGACAACTCTGGTGAGTAATATTTATTTCTGTGTTTCTTGCCTGATCAGCTAAGACATTATTGGACCTTCAGTATAGTGCAACTTTATCCTCTTCCCAATTCTGCTGCTGTCTACTTCCTCTCATAGGTGTTGATCCTTAATAAATATCATGCACAGCAAACTCTGACCCATATCTGCTTTTGAACAACTCTCCCGTGACACCACACTAACACTGTAGGTAGAATCTGTACATGGAAAGAAGCTAAGTGGTATGAGACTACGGATTATTATTAAATGGACTAAGTGGAGAGAACTAAAACTTATTGAGCTATCATTATATACTGGATTGATCAGCATTATTTCATAATTTAAAAAATTACAACAGTTACTATCATCACACTCACAATTGGAGGCATAGAGTAGTCAAAAGACTATGGTAAAACCTTGCAGTTAAAATACTATCGATCTTGCCTGCTTTTGGTGAAATTTTGCCATGTCAAGTGGGGATAATTCTTTGGATTTCCTTTTGCCCTACAGTTAAGATAATTTATTATTCAAGAAAATTAAAGTTTTCTAAGTTAACTTTTTAAGGTTTTGTAGCTCTCCCAACTCCAAAACAAAGCGAATTACAGCCATACATAGGTTAATGATGTTTCAATGACAGACTGAATATACATTGATGGGCTCATAAGATTGTAACACCATATTTTTACTATACCCTTTGTATGTTTAGATACACACCTACCTTTTTGTTACAACTGTCTAGAGTATTCAGTACAGTAACACGATGTACAAGTTTGTAGACTACAAGCAATAAGCTATACCATAGACTGTAGGGTGTAGTAGGCTATGCAATCTAAGTTTGTGTAAGTGTACTCTATGATGTTTACACAAGAACAAAATTGCTTAGTGATGCATTTCTCAAAATGTATCCCCATCTTTAAGCAAGATATGACTGTACAGTTGGTTCTTGAACAACTCAGGGGTTGGTGGTGCTGATTTCCTAGGCAGTCAAAAATTTGTGTGTAACTTTTGACTTCCCCAAATCTTAACTAGTAATAGCCTGTTATTGATCAGAATGGTTTATCAATAATATAAACAGTTAACATATATTGTGTATGTTATGTGCATTATATATTGTACTCTTACAATAAAGTAATCTAGAGAAAAAAATGTTGTTAAGAAAATGATAAAGCTGGGTTCAATGACTGCACCTGTCATCCTAACTACTCAGGAGGCAAAAGAGGGAGAATTGCTTGAGCTCAGGCAGGGGTTCAGGAGTTTAAATCCAACCTGGGTAACAAAAGGAGACCCTGTCTCTTAAAAAAAAAAAAAGAAAAAAAAATTGTAAGGAAGAAAAAAATATATTTACTATGTATTCACTAAAAGTAGATCCTTATAACAGTCTTCATTCTCATCATTTTCACTAGAGCAGCCTGAGGAGAAGGGGAAGGAGAAGGGGTTGGTCTTGCTGTTTCAGAGGTGGCAGAGACAAAGGAAAGTTCATGGACAAGTGGACTCACAGTTCAAACCTGTGTTTAAGGGTCAGCTGTATCTTAGTTAATAAGGATGTTCATCTGAAATCCTCCACAGCTACTCTTGCCACGCTCCAGTGAGTGTACAGCACCTGGAGGGCTTGTTAAAGTACAAAGTAGTCATCCCTACCCAGAGTTTCTGATTCAATAGGTCTGGGATGGGGCTCAGAATATACATTTCTAACAAGCTCACAGGCAATGCTGAAGGGCTTGGTTCAAGAGCCATCCTTAGAGAACCTCTCTCTAGTCCAGTTATTTCTCCATAACCCACAGCATGTAAGATCTAATTATGTCCTTCTTCACTGCTTCCTCTTCCTTGCTTTAGATACTATAATAGAGTTACATTGTTCTTTGGCTAAAGTAACTTAATTTGGCCTACAAGCATAAAAATAGTCTGGCATAACAATTGGTATTTATTGAATAACTAAATAAGCAAGTGTCCAGAGCTTCAGAAGTATGTTTTGCTGTTGTAGTTTTGTGTTATCATTTTTGTAAATACCAACATTCAACTAAGGGATCTTTGTGGTTAAGATGCTCTCATAGGCTTCTATTATGAATTTTGGCTAGAATAAAGCATGCAATTTTCTTATGCATAGGAGGAAAGAAGAAAGATGGAGAACACTTGGTCAAGTTGATCCATCATAACTCTTCAGTGTACCATTAAAAAAAAAGAACAAACGTCCTTCAGTATCACAGATCACATAGCAATTGAATGCTCAGTGAATGGAACATATCCAGTCATTACAACTGGTCGTACGTTTCTGGCTTTAATTTGGCAAGTTTTATTGAGGTGATTTCAGTGATGAGGGGAGATCACCAACTCTGCTTCTCCTTTGCATCTTCCCTCTTGTCTAAGTACTGGCCTAAATCAAAACTTCCAAGATTCACAGTTCATCAAGATGACTCTGTTAGTGCATCATAAATTGGGCAGATTAGATTTTGTATATTTTTAGCTCCACAAATCATAATTTATGAGTCTCTCTGTTGGATGCAAAATGATAAGAAAAATATGGGGAAATGTGGGGAACAGGGTGAGATAATCTCATTTGAATTAGACAAATGGGGCCGTGCTGAAAAAGAACACCCAGTGTCTCTGGACAAATTTATGAAGTCAAAACAAAAAATAATTACAGTGAAGAAATGGCTGGTGCTGGATGAACCTGCTTCATTGCTAATGTTGGTTGGCAGCTCTTCATCCTGGTTATTCCATCTGGAGATAATTGTGTGATATCATCCATAAAATTAAATCATACATCAACCCAACTAGTGCACAGGCCAGAAAGCTGCTGGGAAAGCCACGTGTAGGAGTGGTGAGACTTCTTATCTTAATGAGAGGTATGGGAGTGAAATTAAGAGAAAAAGATAAGTAAGGGTGACCCTCAGCATGTCCACAGGCTCACTTGCAGACAGCTGTTGCCAAAGTCCCTGCCCCAGTAGCGTTAGGACAGCCAGCATCCTGCCTGCATTACCAATTTGTTGATGAGAAAAGAATGTTCTGTTCATGAATGAAATTGTGTTTTGGTTTTTAGAGATTGCTGCTTTGAGTTGTGGATGCCCAAAACGAAAGCACCTCATTTCCTTTCCTGATGAAATGTTAACAGTGATGGAAAGTCCACAAATATAACGAAAGTTTTATACAAGAACATTTGGCCAAACATCATCACTAGGCCTACTTTTTATTTTAAAAGTATGCCACCAGCCTTTGATTTTTGTTAGTAAATTAGCTGTGGTCAATTTGCAGGTTAATTTTTGACAAGACTTGCCTTTTTCAGATAACAACATGTGATTTTCAAGCAGTTAATAATGATGCATAAAAGAATAAAGTTATTAAAATAAGGAGAAATATATGATTTAAATAACTCCTGTTGATTGCCATGAGTGCTTTTGCTGTGGCCGGCAAGTTAGAGGGGATCAAAAATCCAAGGTCATCTCACACTTCCTAATAGCGCAGGCTGGAGCAAATGGCCTAAGGCATATATTTCTTTGGGTTGAATCATTAGACAAAATCAACCCCATTGGCTTTGGAGATTCCATTTGTGACCATAATAAATGCAGAATCCAGCTGTACATTGATTTTCTAAATTTTCAAAGTAGCAATAGTAACAGATGTTGAGAAGCTGGCAGCTTGTGAGCATCTGTGTTGGGAAGGTCATTGTGACACTCAGCAAAAACTTAACTAGAAGAACAGTAATCAAGATAAATCCTTTCTTGTCCTTTACCTTCAGCCCACACCTGACAATATTAGTTTCTTCCAGTACAATATGAGTTTCTTCCGGAAGTCACCAGCTCTGAAAAATGCATATTCTTTTGTTTTGTTTTCATTGTGTTATGTACATATAATGCATGCATTTTTAACTTTATATATCTGTAAGTGTAGATGTCTAGTTTATTTGGACAATTCTAAAATGTGAGCCAATCAGAAAATGAAAATTCTTCATAGAAAAAAAAATCTATTTGCCTGTCTTTAATTATGGGTATTTCCTTGTCTCCATCTCCTGCCCCTTCTAATGCTCATTGTCTGCTCTTCATTTTGGCTAATCTCAACTAGAAACTAGAAAACCACAGATACCAATTTTATAATAATGAACAGCACCAGAATTTGATTTTTATTATTGTTTATGAGTCTTTTAGTTGCAAACCTCAAAAATGCAACTCAAGTTAGTCTATACAAAGAGAATGAATTTATTGTAAAAACTAAATTTGCATAAAGATCTAGATATTTATATCTAGAAGTGAACTAGTTCAGACATGGCTACATCCTAGTCTCACATCATCCTGTAAGCTCTCATACTGCCCTCTTTTCCCCACTTTTCTACCCCTATTTCCATTTCCATCTTTATCTCCATCTGTCTATTTCTTGAGTTTTATTTTTGCATTTGGCTTTAGACTCAGACTGTCTTTCTATAAAAACGAACAAAACCCCAAGTTATAGCAGGCTTATATATTTTTTGAGATTCATGACTTCAGAGAGTACGTATTTCTCAATGTCTTCAGCAAACAGTGCAACATGGCTGTAGCAGGTATATAGGAAACAGTGGAAGATAAGGCTAGGCAGTCTGATTAGCACTAAACTAAATACTGTGCATTTAGCCCATCACAGAAAGTTTTATAAAGTTTTAAAGTTGTGAAATGAAGTGACTGGAGCTTTATTTTAGAGGGATTTCTCTGACAGCAATATGGAGAATGAATTGGAATTGGAAGAATCTAGATTATTGAAGAGCAGCACAGGTGAGTGTTGGTGATAGGAGTAGAAAGGATATGAGCCAGATATGGTGGCTCATGCCTGTAATCCCAGCACTTTGGGAGGCTGAGATAGGCAGATCACCTGAGGTCAGGAGTTTGAAACCAGCCTAGAAAACATGGTGAAACCTCACCTCTAGTAAAAATACAAAAATTACCCAGGCGTGGTGGCATGTGTCTGTAATCCCAGCTACTTGGGAGGCTGAGGCAGGAGAATCACTTGAACCTGGGAGGCTGAGGCTGCAGTGAGCTGCACGCCTATGCACTCAAGCCTGGGCGACAGACTGAGATTCTGTCTCAAAATAATAGGAAAAAAAAAAAGGTTAGAAAGGATAAAAGGCAAATCCAAAGGTCTCTGAGGAATGTAATTAAAATAATTCAGCAACCAATTGATTATGGCCAATTGAAACCAAAAAGGAAAAATGAACAACAGCATCAAAGTTTCTAGTTTGATGATTGAATGGATTTTAAGATCATTTACTGATATGTTGAGGTATCTCAAGACTGAGTTTGAATCCATTCTTTCTTTGTAGATAATTTACTTTTTCTGCCCCTTAGGTAGAAATGCTATCAAATCTGATACCTCTTGCATTTCCTTCACAGCAGAAAAATGATGGATCAGATTTTAGACAACATTCAAGATTGGAATTAATGTAATATTTTTACCACTGGGGTCATTCTGTCTTTCAGATGAATTTCATTAAAAGACATCATAAGTTTAAATATTCCTTCTAAATTTTTAATAATCCAGAGAATTAATGTGAAATATTTGATTTTCTTCAAATATTGTATGCTATAAGTTAAAGATTTTTTAAGTTAGTTTATTGAAAACTATATTTCCAGTTACTAGGAAGAGGACATTTAGGATACGTCTGATAAAGCTGCTGGTGCTGCAGTGGGCAGTACCCAAGAGGCAAGACAAAGAAGAATATTGGGACCAATAAGACTTTATTTACAAAACAGGCAGCGAGCCATAGTTTGTCAATTTAATTGTTTAAAATATTGAATCACAATATTACCTACCTTGATTACTTGGTTATTTTTTGGCATCCCCTTAAACATTTTTGTCTAAGGATAGTGTTTCACCATAGTCCCAGTTTTGTTGCTACTAATCTAAAAGGAGCTTGTTAAGCTCAGGGCATTGTATTCAGGAGGAAAACTATGAGTAGAAAGATTAGGAGCCAAAAGAATCTATCCATAAGGTCATCGGTGTGGACGCTCAGATTTCAGGGGAAGCCAGGCTCACTTCTAGAGGGTTGGAAAAAGCATATACCTATTTTGGGACATCATATTTCAAACAAAGCTAGCCTAACCATCGCGGTAAGTATGTGAGTGCTTTGGTTGTTTCCCCGGAACAAGAATGTGCTATTAAATTTTTTGAAATGTGAGAAGAGGAAATAATTTATAAAATGTGACATTTGATTCTGAGTCTTGCTGTTAAAAAATGTGGTCCATAGTCCAGCAATATCAGTATCGCTTGCTTGTTAAAAATGTAAATTCTCGGGCCACATCTCTTACTTACTGAATCAATATCTGCATTTTAAACAATATTCCCAGGCAATTTTTATATACATTAAAATATGAAAAATGACTCCTAAAATGAACTATAAAATTAAAATAATAAAATTTTTATTATGGTGTTTGAAACTGCCATCACAAAATTATAACTGAGACAGTGAAAGAAATCTGACTAACCAACTCCCTCTTGTGTCTAAGCCCCAAGATGTCCTTGTTCATTCCTGGGCACAGGCTGAACTAACTTTGGGAGGAACTTAGTTTATAGTTTAACTTTGAAACAAAGGTAGTAACAGCCCTTTCCCCAAACAAACCACTTTCCTGCCTGGGGAATACACTGCCTTTGTAGGACTAACAAATTAGTCACAAGAGTAGAAATTATGGTTTAGGAGTCAGGCAGTTGGAGGCTACAAGATTTTGACCCTCTCCCTAAATTGCTCCTGGGGACATCGTTATTATAAAACCTAAGATTAGTGCTAGAGGTAGTTTGCCCACCATGCACTTGATAGATCAGCTGGCACCATCCAGATCCATAAACTGGCCCATCTGGTCTTGTGGCACCCATCCAGGAACTGACTCAGTGCAACAGGACAGCTTCGCCTCGCTATGATTTCATTTCTGACCCAACCAGTTACCACTCCTGACTCACTGGCCCCTTCACCCACCAAATTATCTTTAAAAACTCTTATCCCTAAATGCCTGGGGAGACTGATATGAGTAATAGTAAGACTCTGGTCTCCCACACAGCTGGCTCTGCATAAATTATTCTTTCTCTATTGCAACCACCCTGTCCGTGTAAATTGGCTCTGTCTAGGCATTGGGCAAGGTGAACCTGTTGGGTGGTTACATTTTTATCTCATACTCTTACCATTTATATATTACATATAAATTGATTCTGTATTATATTATGACAGTAGTATATATCTATTATTTTGGGGAACATATTTACAAACTTTGTTTTTTTTTTTTTTTTAGTCAACAGAAATACATGACCAAAAATTTTTGGAAACCATTGCTTAGAAGGTTGTAACCCTGCCCTGAGAGTCCTTGGACAGAAGAATAAAAGAGGAAAGAACAAAGTCTAGAATATTCGAATCTTCTGGATTAAGCTTCACGGTTACTCTGTTATCCAAAAATCATGATGACTAATTAATGAATCCATAATTTATGAAAATCCTCATAGAGCTATCCAGGAAACTTTTTTTTTTTTTTTTTTGAGATGGAGTCTTGCTCTGTCGCCAGACTGGAGTGCAGTGGCACAATCTCAGCTCACTCCAACCTCCGTCTCCCAGGTTCAAGTGATTCTCCTGCCTCAGCCTCCTGAGTAGCTGGGACTACAGGCACCTGTCACCATGCCCGGCTAATTTTTTTTTTTTTTTTTTTTTTTTTGTTTACTAGAGACAGGTTTCACCATGTTGGCCAGGATGGTCTCAATCTCCTGACCTTGTGATCCACCCTCCTCAGCCTCCCAAAGTGCTGGGACTACAGGAGTGAACCACCGCGCCTGGCCCCCAGGAAACTTCTTTAACTAAGTTGTTCCCAAATGATTTATAATTACCCTTTAATACTTGGACCTGGAGCATACAAGCAAGTTGGATTCACAGATCAATGCTTAGGGAACTATCAAGTGATAAAGAACAAAGCAAATTCAGAATTTTCTATAATCCTTTCTTTGACTAATAAATGGAGTCATAGCTAGTCATCTAAAATTCCTCATATGAGACTATTTTTTTCTGGTTAAACAATGAAATGCAAGTATCATGGGTCATTAACGGCCTGCTAAATGTTCCATCCTCTAGAAACAGGGAAATTCATGCTAAAGTAGATCCCATTTGTGAGATATATCCTCCTATGTAATAAGAGATGCTTTGACTTGACCACCTCAGTCAAAGGTCAGTTTCTTGCTTTCTTTATTGTTTATTATATCTCTTTCTCCCTTTCTCTCTCCCTTCTTTGTCCTGTTCGTTACATAATTCAGGTTAAAGGTGACTCATGTTGATAAAAAAAAATAAAGAAAAATCAGTCAATGGCTCTTGGAAAGATCTTAATAGTAACATTTAACTTGAGAACTACCTGATGATTAGATAAGTGGACATTTTAAAGTAATACTTAAATTTATTACTTTCATATATCTGAATGTGGCCTTTGGGGAAAATTCAAATGACAAGTCCCAAGACAAACAATTTTCTTTTCAGCCTTTGTACTTAAGCTGCTCAGGAATGCAGGCTTATAGCACAAAGAAACCACATTTGGATAATTGTCTCTGTTTTCCTGTCCAGTTTACCATATTGAACTTCATTCTTACAGGTGAGTCCATCTGGGTCTGCACATGAATCTTGCTTATGCAGGCTTCCTTTCGGCTTCTCAATCACTGTTAGTAAATAACTCTGGCAGGCATCCAAGATTGCCCTAACTCATATTAAAATCCAGTTTTTAGTCAATTATGCTACAGTGATTTTTGTTAGCACATGAATGCAATAGTTATGGAAAATTTCTTCAAAAAATATGAAAATGAGCAAAGAAGATTGGCCTTTGAAAGTTAAAATGTGAGAGACAGAGCAACACACAGGAAGAACATAGGATTTAAAGTAAAGATTGATTGCTCAGTAACCTTGGACAAGTTACTTAATCTCGTTCAGTCCCATCTGTAAAATGGGAACACATTTATTTACTTTATAGAGCAGTAATGATTCTTAGGTGTGATCGATATAAAAAGTTCTTATTAGAGTAAAATATCTTTTCTGTCTTCTTAGGATCTCTGACTGGGTCTAAGCATTAAACCAACATAAGAAAAATTAAGAGGAGAAAAATCTACACATTTTATTCTGTAATTTTTATATCTATATGGGAGCCTTCCCAAGAAAAAAATGAAGACCCAAAAAGCAGTGAGAGCTGAAAGTTTATATACTAGATGGACAAAGAGTAGTGCATTGTGAAAATTTGTCAAGACAAAGGGGTTTGAGCTAGGGCAGTTAACTGTGGAAAAATACTAGGTAGATAAGATTAGTTGAACAAGATTTGTATAGATTTCTCTTAGCCTTGATTTGCCAATATGGGCGATAAGAATGTCTTTCTTCCTCCTGGTACGGGGAGGGTACCTTTGTCATAGAAATTTTATCTCTTGCTTTCAGGAAGAAAAGGAAGATCAGAGTGCCCTTTTTGCATCTGTTGTTACCAAATGCCTTAACTCAAAATAATCAATGTGCCAAAGTGGCATATTTGGGGATGACGTGTTCTGAACATGCCTATGGTATGATCTCTGTGGTAACTATTGATGTCATTATTAAAATCAACACATTGGCTTTGATTCAGATAATGTAAAGTCTTTCTGAATAAGCCTGGATCACTATAACCTGACTGAATCAGTCAGCAATATCTGGGAAAAAAAAAGCGATGTCAAGTAGAAGGATATTTATCAGCTATGCAAACATGGAAGATTGAGGGTAAAGGAAGAAAACAAAACAAAACCGAAAAAAAAAAAAAAAAAAAAAACAATGGCAGTGAATTTTCTAGCTCTGCTGAAGGGAAA
This sequence comes from Mandrillus leucophaeus, assembly GCF_000951045.1. NCBI lineage: Eukaryota > Metazoa > Chordata > Mammalia > Primates > Cercopithecidae > Mandrillus > Mandrillus leucophaeus. The sequence continues at coordinate 2,960,210 of NW_012098876.1, read as the reverse complement.
GGGCAGGCCTTAACCAAACCCAGTTATTTCTGTTCCTCAAAATGAGTTGAGTGCTTTAAGATATCCTAAACAGATGCCAATTAGCATTTCAACATTTGAACCATCTAACTCAATAGTTCTCAGCTTGGGCTGCTCATTGTGATCCCCTGGGAAGTTTTTTGTTTTTTTGTTTTTTGTTTTTTTTTAATAAAATATTTATTCTGGGCTCCATCCCCAAGAAGTTTTGAGCTGACTGTTCTGGGTTGGGCTTACACACTTATTTTATGAAATAGTCCCAAGGAAGTCAGGTTTGAGATCCATTGATATAACCACTCTTGTCCTAATTTGTTGCTCACCAGTTATCTTTCCGATTCCTATGTAGTCCTTATCTTCATGAACAAATGACAAGAGAATTTTAAATATTCCCGGACTTGTGGCTGATAATTTCCCATGATGAATCATTTATATGACATTTGATTATGACTTGGTTTCCCATGAAGGCTGATGGCAGAGTATGAGCCAATTTGTCTAGAGTGAATGTTACTTGTCCCTGTGATAGTTGTTAGTCTTACAGTAAATTAATAAATCAATATTTTGTAGCTCTAGCTCAATTTCCCATCTCCTATTCATGAGTCACCTTCTTGAAATCTGATGACTTCTGATAATAAAAAAGTCTTTGCCCCTTAGTTCTTTCCAGTTCCCTTCTCCTTCCTTTCCTTTTTGTTCGTTCAAAATAAGTTAATCTAAAACCTATTAGAAACGAAGCAAACAAGGTTGGCAAACAGCCAACCAAGGTGTATTTGAGGGAGGCACAGGTACCCAGAGCAGAGTGCTGGAGTCCAAGCATGGAAAAAGGAATATCAACACAGGGTGAGGAGTGGGCGGTGGCCTAGTGAAGGTGTCCCAACCCAAGCAGAATGATGAGGACATCCATGTGAGCAGGAGAGGGTTTCCAGCCTGAGCATGAACTGTTAGGGCCCAGGTGGGGCAGGAGAACATCTCCACAGATGGGTGGCTTGCTGCATGGTATCGCAGCCCAAGTGGAATGAGGAGGTTGTTCATGGTGATGGATCTTAGCAAACAATCTTATAGCCTGAGCACGGTGGGGAGGCCATCTGTGATGGAAGTAGGAGGATGGTGACAAAGAGAGGTTGGTTACATATACAGGTCTAATCAAATAAGAAAATACACTAGAAGAACAGGAGTGTGGTGGATCACTGTCAGGGAAGAAAGTTACAAATATGGAAAAGAGAAAAGTCATAATGATTCTTGTGATATTGACTTGAAATTGGAGGCATTAGAGTACATTATAGTTTACAGTATGGATAGATATAAATAGATGGATAGAAGAATGTGTATATGCATTCTATGGTTTGAATGTATCTCCCCAAAATTTCAGGCCTTGCCAAATGTGACAGTATTAGGAGGTGGGGCCTTTAAGAGATGGTTAGGCCAGAAGAATCTTCCGTCACAAATGAAATTAAGGTCTTAAAAAAAAAAAAGAGGTTTCACACAGCATTTGGCAAGCTTGCCCTTCTGCCTTCCACCATGTGAGTACAAAACAAGAAAGCCTTTACCAGACCAGATGCCGGGGCCTCCAGAAAACTGTGAAAGCAAATTTCTGTTCTTTTTTATTATTATTTATGTTATTTTCCATAAGTTATTGGAGTACAAGTGGTATTTGGTTATATGAGTAAGTTCTTTAGGGATGATTTGTGGGATTTTGGTAATTTCTCTTCTTTATAAATTATCAGCTTGTGGTATTCTGTGAAGCAGACTAGGATAATTCACACAAACACACATCTATACACCAGATACACACACGCCCATGCACGCACGCATGCGTGCACGCACACACACACATGTTTTAGTTCTGTTCACTAGGAGAAACAATATCTCAATAGTAATGAGGACATTTGATACCCAGATCTTGGTTTCTAACATCTTTCTCCATAAAAGGAAGCAATCAGGGCTCCTTGCATAAATGTCTGATTCCAGAGATAAGACATGGAAAATCCAAGAACCTAGGCCACCTTGTGACAGGAAGGAAGTCTCCAAAGAATGACAGGATATGTCAACAAGACACAGAAACTAGACAACAAGTGTTTCCTCTAGTCAAATCTGAGAAAACTATTTTCCTCTGAAAAAAAGAAAACTATGAGTTCATAATAATGCCAATAAACCAATTAAAAGTTTGATGAGGAACAGGATATTCACATAGTCTCAAGGTATTTTCTCATGAAATCCTTATTAATTCCAAAGAGAAAATGAATAACCTTCTAATGAGAAACCTGGTAGATACCACCTTAATCAGATGAGCACAGTTAAACTAATCAATAAAAGGACAAAGCAAAATCGTATCACAACTGACAGAATGCAATGAAAAGAACACAGAAACTCATCTGTGATATTCCTGCTGAGGAGCCGTAATCTGAATCTAATCATGAGGAAACATCAGATAAAGCCACAATGAGGAAAATTTTATCGAATAACTGGTCTGTAATCATCAAAATCATCAAGCAAAGACTGAAGAGCTACTGAAGGAGAATAAAAAGACATGGCAACTAAATATAAGGCTTCATTCTGAACTAAATCCTTTCTGCCATAGTCTTTATTGGGACAACTGGCAAACTTGAATGTAGTCTGTAGATTAGGAGATAGTAATGGATCAGTAATAATTCCGCTGGTTTTGATGATTGCCTTAGGTTTATATAGAAGAATATCCCTGTTTATAGGACATATACATGAACTTACTGGAGATGAGGTGGGAGGAGATAGGGCATCATGTTGGCAACTTGCCTCAAATGATCCAGAACAAAATATTTTGAGTAATGTCTCTGCAAATTTTCTGTAGTTCAAGTTGTCTAAAAGCAGAACAGAAGACTAATGCTTAGTACTTCAAAAGAGAGAACCAGATTCTGCCAGATGATTCCCAGTGGTGATCCCCATTATTTAGTCACTTTTCCTTTGGAGACGAGATTATTATTTGGAACTTCTTGGTATTTATCTGTTTTCCCCTCTTGCAGTAACTCATCCTATTACTCTCCCTCTGCTAAGCTGGACAACAAGTGCACAGGGTATTTACCTTCCTGACACTATGCTTCATGGCTCTTTATATATTCAGAAGTACCTCTCACATTTGCAAATTGGAAATTACACAATACACTTTACCAGTAAACTGCATGTGAGACGTCTGGGTTATGTAGCCAAGTGCATATTATGGTGTTTTGTATTTATCCAAAGTCCAAATATTTGAAAGGTAGAGCAAAGTGACAACAATCTCAAAGGCTGAATAAGATCCTATTTTGACAATAACATAAGCTCCCCGAAAGCTTTACCTTTCAATCATTAAGGCCTACAATAGTAGACATGAAATAAGGGCACTCAATAAATATTTATTGAATTAATGAGACAATGAATAAATTCACTTAGCCTTTCTGAATGTCAGCATTTATAACACTAGTTAAAATAGATTGTCTCTAAAATAAATTGATTCTAAAATGTATGATTTATTACATCTGATATTGCAGCTAGAATATTATCTGACCATGCATTAAGAAGTTTATTCATCTCAGTTCTATCTCATGCTCTTAGCTAAGACTGAAGGTCTGATAAAAGTAGTTCATAGACAACATAATATATTAAAAGAAGCCCAATATATTGAACGATATATATATATGTATCTATCAATTGATATATATTAATTCTATCTATTGAAAGAATTGGTTTTGAGAGAACTGAAATCTAATTCCACTTTCCCTCACTAATTAGCTATATTTTTAAACAAGTTATTTTGAACTGTCTCTGAGCTGTACTTCACTCAGCGTTCTTCAGTATATAGAGGAGGTTAGCTTAGATTTCTAATGGTTTATTTTTCTGCTATAAAGTGTTGACTCTATGGTATTTTGCAGATATAGAGCAATAGCTGTGGAAGTTGTGAATTAGGAAACAAATTACCTCATTATTAAAACTATTCCAGTTAACAAGCTGACTTAAGAATACAGAAAGTGACAGAATAATCTTGCAAAACAACTGTAAGGATATAAATACATTCAGTTTTGTTAATTGATCAGATTGGCATGTATCCCCTGCAGAGCACTGCGGAATTCACTAGCTTGTTTATCATACATAGAAATACTAACTGTAAGTGGCACACAACAATTACCCCATTGATAATGGTAATAGTTGTGTTAGAATAAGATGACAACAGAGTAGGAGTCAAATTACATGGAGTCGTTTTGATCCTACTTTCTAGAACATTTTAGGAAAGCTTCAACAAGTCTTAAAGAGCTCCGAGCTTGTGAATAAAAGAAAGTACTAAAATACTGTCAATATGAATTTGATATTTAGCTCTAAAAGCTGCTGCTCTGCCAATGTTTTCCTTGTATCACTATCCTAATCCATGAAATGAGATATCTATTTATCCAGTTAGCTTTTATTGAGCACTAATTATGACATAGCCACTGTGTTAGACTCCAGCTGTAGAACATAAAGGCTCAACTCTTCATACTGGGGTTTTCCCAGAAGCCTTCTGTAAGGCAAAGACTTGGGTGCAGACAATATTTGGAAGGTGATCCTAGGAAGCACAAATAGAGGAGTGTGGAAAGCGACATAAGTAAGTCAGAAAAGTCAGCTGTTGTATCTATATAATGCATTAATGCTGTGGGCAGCTAGGACTCTGTCCTACTGCGACACTTGGAAGAATCATGTAGAATATGTATCTCAGAATTGTCCCAATGAGGAACAAAAGAGAGGAGTTCCAGTGTATTTTCCTTTCCAGAGGTGACCACAACAATATCTCTCATCTGATATGCTCCTCTTATCATGTGACCTTGAGACTCATCTACTCAAGAGCTTGGGTCTAATCTCCTCCCCTTAAATATGGATAAACTTGTGGCCTTAGTGGAAACGGTGTTACGTGACTTCAGAGACTGGTAAATAAAGGGAAATACAGTTTCTTTTAGTTTTTCTTAGGATGCTCACTTTTAGAACTCTGCCTCCATGCTGTGAGGAGACCAAACTACATGTGGATGACACATGCAGATGTTCTAGTCACTAGATCCACATGAGGAGCCAGCTACAGCCAGCACTGATTGCCAGAAATTGATTAAGATTTTTTTTTGTTTTTATGCTTTAAGTTCTAGGGTACATGTGCACAATGTGCAGGTTTGTTACATATGTATACATGTGCCATGTTGGTGTGCTGCACCCATTAACTAGTCATTTACATTAGGTATTTCTCCTAATGCTCTCCATCCCCTAGCTCCCAACCCCATGACAGACCCTGGTGTGTGATGTTCCCCACCCTGTGTCCAAGTGTTCTCATTGTTCAATTCCCACCTATGAGTGAGAACATGCGGTGTTTGGTTTTCTGTCCTTGCCATAGTTTGCTGAGAATGATGGTTTCCAGCTTCATCCATGTGCCTACAAAGCACATGAATTCAGCCTTTTTTATGGCTGCATAGTGTTCCATGGTGTATATGTGCCACATTTTCTTAATCCAGTCTATCATTGATGGACATTAGGATTGGTTCCAATCTTTGCTATTGTGAATAGTGCCACAATAAACATACACGTGCATGTGTCTTTACAGCAGCATGATTTATAATCCTTCGGGTATATACCCAGTAATGGGATGGCTGGGTCAAATGGTATTTCTGGTTCTAGATCCTTAAGGAATTGTCACATTGTCTTCCACAATGGTTAAACTAGTTTACAGTCCCACCAACAGTGTAAAAGTGTTCCTATGTCTCCACATCCTCTCCAGCACCTGTTGTTTCCTGACTTTTTAATGATCGCCATTCTAACTGGTGGGAGATGGTATCTCCTTGTGGTTTTGATTTGCATTTCTCTGATGGCCAGTGATGATGAGCATTTTTTCACTTGTCTGTTCGTTGCATAAATGTCTTCTTTTGAGAAGTGTCTGTTCATATCCTTTGCCCACTTTTTGATGGGGTTGATTTTTCTTGTAAATTTATTTAAATTCTTTGTAGATTCTGGATATTTGCCCTCTGATCTTTGACAAACCTGACAAAAACAAGAAATGGGGAAAGGATTCCCTATTTAATAAATGGTGCTGGAAAAACTGGCTAGCCATATGTAGAAAACTGTAACTGGATAGCTTCCTTACATATACCTTATACAAAAATTAATTCAAGATGGATTAAAGACTTAAATGGTAGAACTAAAACCATAAAGAACCCTAGAAGAAAACCTAGGCAATACCATTCAGGACGCAGGCATGGGCAAGGACTTCATGACTAAAACACCAAAAGGAATGGCAACAAAAGCCAAAATTGACAAATGGGATCTAATTAAACTAAAGAGCTTCTGCACAGCAAAAGAAACTACCATTAGAGTGAAGAGGCAACCTACAGAATGGGAGAAAATTTTTCAGTAAGCTTTCTGATGATTCCTACCCTCAGTTACTAAGTCACTCCACGACTGCATTTTCTCAATGAGACCTAACCATCGTGGTGCAGAGACAAGTCGTCCTTGCTTACTCTTTCCAAATTCCTGACTCTGAGAATTTGTGAGCTCCCCGGTAAAATCAATGTTGTTGTATGGCTCTGCGTTTGGGGTGTTTTATTATGCAACAGTAAACAGATACTGCGGCATTAATCCACCAATATCTAACCCTCATTGGTTGTAAAGCATTAAGTCTCCAGGACGTTTAGGCTGCCCTGCACGGCTGAGCAAATTCCTGCAAGTAGAGTATTACAGAGATTTAAGCACTTGAGGTGGGAAGATGTCAGGGTATACAGTTCCTGCTCCCTGCAGCTGCAGGTGATTGCTGAGGTAGACTGAGCACACAGGGACAGAGCAACCTCACATGTATCTCACCTGTGGTCAAATTGCATATATTACAGAGTAGAAGATGGATATGTAAACTGACAAGCTGGAATATGCTAAATCCAATGATGGAGTTAGCATATGGCTCTTTGGCAGCTCAAAGGAGGGGCTTCTACCCCAGACCTCAAGGTATGAGGATGGTTTTCCAGAAGAACAAATTAAGTGAGTGCTTCAGCTCCCACTGTATCAGGATATAGGGAGGAGAAATTGGTAACTTCTCCAATATGCCAAACTCATCTGTAGAACAGTATTTTATGAAACCCCTGTTTTTAAGATAGCATTATGGTGGCCTACAAATAAAACCTTGGTAGGTTATAATTAAGCATATGATGATAACTGGCTTCCTTTTCTGAGAGAACAATGTCTCAGCCTGCACAGAATTGATTTAATGACCTGACTCCACTTATTTTAAGTATCCTCCTTAAAATAAGGAGGGATAATTTTGATTTTTTAGTGAGTAACTGAACGTAATTTACTCTCTCTTACTGATATTCTATAAATTCCTTCTTAATTCAAAAGGCATTATTTTTTCAAAAAAAATTGAAGATAAAGAAGGGGAAATAGAAAAATGTCATTCTCTGGCTCTCCATCTGAATATAACAGATTTAATAAGCAGTACTTTCTTTAACTAAAATTCTGATGCCCTATAAATCAATTTTTCTGGCAATATCTGCAATGCTGAACAAACTTTTGTGTGTTTTGTGTATATTTTCATGTGAATAAATTTTTTAGTGGTTTTGACTTTTTGATTTCTCATAGATTTTTATTGAAGTATAACAGAGAAGTACACAAAGCATTACAACTCAATGACTTTTCACAAATTATACACATTCATGTAACCAAGAGCCAGATCGAGAAACAGAATGACCATCCCAGAAATTTATTTTGCTGTCATTTCTAGGCACTCCCTCCTCAAAGGTAATTCCTATCCTGATGTGGGGCCATAGGTTTAACTTTCGTGCTTTCAGAACTATACAGATAGAACCATACCATGTGTGCTTATTTGGGTCTCATTCCTTCCACACAACGTTATGCCAGTGAGATTAATCTATTTTGTGTATTGTTGTTCATTAGACTTTGGTTGTTTGACTTTAATGGCCATGAATTAAGTTTTTCTTTCACTGGAAACATCAGGAGGTTTATGATTATCATCTGACATCCTGACATTCTGCTTCCAACTGAGGAGACCTTTTATTAGGGGGGAAAATAAGACTTTTCCGAAATGGCAATGCATTGCAGTTAGTGTTTCCTCCGGAAATTCGGCAAGGGTGTAGGAAGGGGAGTGTACTAGCCATTCATAGGACTTTGTCCTCAGATGCCTGAATTTTGTAGTTGAACAATTCCCACTGTAAGATAGAATTAATGCTGTTATATTATTTCTGTGTATGAGACCATGTTAGAAATGTAAAAGCATGAGTTTAAATTCAGAGTACCACCAGCGAGGTTTATTTGCTTGCATTATCATACTTTGAGTTCATCACCTCTGTTAGGGCTGGAAATTTGGGGCCAAGGATGAGGGGGAAGGTCTTTCTTGGTATGAAACATGTCAACAACTCTGAAAAAATGGTGCAGAAAGGTAACCTTAATTTAGTGATTTTATTAGTAAGTTCTACTGCACTGTAATGAAACTGCAAGATCTTCATCTTCCTTGCTCAGAAAGTAGTGACATACTAAGTTGAGTCTGATTCAATAGGTGAAATAAGATATTTTAAAATGTGTAGACAATTGAAAAAGCAATCTCTCTAGGAATTTGCCTCAGGAGAATGCAGGCAACCATTTGCCAAAGAGGCATAGGCAAGACTTTAATTTGTTAACAAGTTGGGTAACTCTATGACTGTAAGATCAGAGTACAATTGAATCTGTCTCACAGGGTTCTGGAGATATTTAAATGAGGTGGTCCATGTAAAGGCATGACCAGAAATCTTGACCATAATAAAGTCCGCAAGAAATGTTGGCTATTATTATTATTGTCAGAATAATGGTGAGCAAATGGTTAACCTGGAAAAGTTAGTGGGATCACAGCAGTGATCTCATTAGAAATAATATTTCTACAGATGATTATGTACAAGTTGGCACATAGCCTGGTACAGTGGGAAGGACGTTGCTTTGGAACTGAGGTACCACTGTTTTGTCTTATAACTGACTTTTGGCAAATCACTTAACCTCCTTGAAGCCTCCTTGATTTCTTTCTGCATCTCCTTGATGGAGAAAATAATCGCTACCTTTCAGAATTTGTATGAAGCAAACATAAAAAGTGTTCTGAAAATGTCTGGCCCATAATGGAAATCTGGCAGAAGTTAATTTTCTTCCCAACAACCTTTATGATTCTAGACTAGAGGATGGAATTGTGATCAGCCAGGGGAAGTTTAGATTTGGTCCAACAACTGTTATCTGTAATGGGTTTCCTCAAGAGAAATTGCTGGCTCATTGTGGAAGTTGACTAAGTGCAGTATCTCAGATAGAAGACAAACTGAGTGAACTATTTGACCCCTTCTCCTTTACCTAACATGGAGTGATGAAAGTATTCATACGGGCTTATAGAAAGTTCCTTCTGAATCACTCAAGCCACAAGCAGTTTTTAGTAAATCCCAGTATCCATTAACCTTATCTATAGCAAACACTAGTGACCAGAAGATGCACCACAAACACGCAGATTCTATTTTTGTCTTCTGCCTATCTCTTTGGCTGAACCTTGCTTCTTCTGTAATTTGAGACGGGGGTAGTCTATGTTGGTTTTCTTTGTGACAGAATTTAGGAAGATGGCTTATTAAAATTTTTGAAGCCATTTTGCTCATTTTATAATTTTTCTTTCTCTTTTTCAAACCAAGAGCCATGGCCTTTACATTTTTTTTTCTTTTCTTTTTTTTTTTTTTTTTTTGAGATGGAGTCTCACTCTGTCACCCAGGCTGGAGTGCAGTGGCATGATCTCAACTCACTGCAACTTCCACCTGCCAGGTTCAATGGATTCTTCTGCGTCAGCCTCCTGAGTAGCTGGGACTACAGGCGTGTGCCACCACGCCTGGCTAAGTTTTGTATTTTTAGTAGAGATGAGGTTTCACCATATTGGCCAGGCTGTTCTCGAACTCCTGACTTCTTGATATGCCTGCCTTGGCCTCGCAAAATGCTGGGATTACAGGTGTGAGCCATTGCGCCTGGCCACATTTTTCTTTTTTTAAAAAAAATTTCACTGTGCAAAGAGTATAAAGTAAGAAGGGAAACGGTGGAATGACTTTGAAGATAGTGTTAAGAAAAAAAATTACTCATGACATGTTCTTTAGCAGCGTAGAGGAGTCAAGTATAACTTCAAATACAACAAGGATTTATAGCCAAGGAGCAGTGTTGGAGGCAGTGGATGGAAAATTACTAAGAGGAAACATCAGAGGTAAAGGGGATTCTGGTGAAACTAATTGGACAGACAGGATCCTTGCTGAAGGCAGGCCGAGGTAACAACACATTGAGGATGGGGGATAGGGAATTTAATCAGATATCAAATATGGGAGAGTTTTGCTAAAGTGACATAGCAGGAGTCCTGCTAAAACTGGACTAAACTGGAAAAGGGCAGAGCCCAAAGCTGGGCTTGTCACAAAGGGAGCTCAGAGGAGCTAGACTTAAGTTTGGTCAAAGAAGAGAGTCTTTGTCAGTAGTAAAGGAAAGAAGAAAGATTTCTTCCAATCAATTCCTTCCTGCCTTCTTCCAAGAAGGGGTTAGAAGGCATCCATCCTGTGGACAGGGAGCACACACCACCTCCTCTGCAAGACAGCACTGGGGAAACAATGAGACCTCAGAGGGAAGGTGCCTGGTGGACATGAAGTAGAGAACCTGTGGAACTGAGGCTTCCAAAATCAGCTGGCATTTCCATTAACAAAAGCAGCAGTCAGCAGTCCTCGAGGAGCTGAGCAAGTTCTGCCAATGGACAGCTCATCATGAATTGGTGAGAACCAGTGACCCGAGTCCCTGAGAATTCCTAAACTGTGATAGTGCAGCATCTCTATGGCTGATATCAAATTTTCCATCAGCCTTTTGAGATAACAGCTGGTGTCTGGTTTAGGCTGCTGGTTAAAAAATAAGGAAGTGTAATTCTTTCTATATTGCCTAATGTTGTAGCTATAAAATCATACCTTCCACAAATATAAACCCATTTGAGAGTCTGCAGTCTAAGGTTATTGTCTCTGGGTCTCTCATAATGATTAGAAAATGTTTCCATGTTAACCCAGTCAAAGGTGAAGACAGAGAGACCCTGAGAGATATTAAGGGATTGATCCAGCCACACCATCAGTGGAGTCCAGGTGAGGGAAAACCATAACTCTAGATTTCCTACCTTATAATTGCTCCCTCTCCAGGTTTGAGCAATGCTCTCTCAATATGATAGCCATTATTTCAAGCAATTTTTTATTTCTGTTCATGTTATTTACAGAAACCAGGTGGAAGATGGAAATGTAGCTGTGCTCCCCTGGTGCCTTTTAGATTCGTGCTTTCCATCCTTCCTTGCAGAGCGTCCACGTTGCTTCTGCATGATTCTGAGAACAGAAGGCTTAGAGAAAACGATTAATGATTGAAAAAGATTTTAGAATCCTGAGATGAAAGTGTTTGATGAGCCTGAAGTGCCACTCCTTGAAGGATTACCTCTTTTTATGCTTTGGCTGCCACTTGGCTGTGTTTAAGGGAAAGACTGATCTCAGAAATTGATTCCTTTCCCCTTTGAACAAGCTAAAGTGGGCAGAATTGAAAAGGGATTTGAGTCTGCTGCCAGCTGCTTTGTTGTGGCCTGTTATCACCCCTGCATGAGGACAGTCTCTCAGGGTTGGCTGGCCTCGGAGCAGTTAATGAAGCCTCCTGTAGGGTCACCTTAATCCCTTTACTGCTGCAACTTGCACACTTCAAGCTGAGTGAGAGAGTGAAACTCCTGAGAAGGTAGGAAAAGGGGCAGTTGCCCAGCTACATGCTGCCAGGCCGCCTCAGCCCTGCCGTTGGCCAGGCTGCTCCCAAGTCTTGTGACAGCCAGGCAGTGGGGCTCTTACCATGGATCTCTGATGAGACAGCAATGGGCCTGGGTTGGGGGAGTAGGAGGAGAGAGAGTCTACACAAGGACAAAATGGACTCCAGGAAGATGCCCATGGTCTCTGAGTCACTACTGGGTGAGAAGCCTCTCTGCCATCCTCACAAGCCATGATGCCCAGAAGGTTGAATCTACCTGTCTTTCTTTAACCTTATCACATCCCTCATCTCATATCCACTTGCTTGACTTTGACAGCTTCTCTTATTACAGTCATGCACTGCATACTGACCTTTTGATCAACAACAGACCACATAGATGATGGTGGTTCCATAATTTTATTGTGGAGCTAAAAATTCCTATCACCTAGTGATGCCACAGCCATCTCAACATTGCAATGCAATGCATTACTCATGTGTTTGTAGTGAAGCTGGTATAAACAAACCTACTGCATTGCCAGTTACATAAAAGTATAGCACATACAATTACATACAGTCCATAATACTTGATAATGTTATTGGTTAATTTATTTACTGTACTGTACTTTTTATCATTATTTTATAACGTGTTCTTTCTAACTTGTATGTTTTGTAAAATTAATGGAAAAACAGCTCCAGGTGGGTCCTCCAGGAAGTATTGCAGAAGAAGGTGTTGTTATCATAGGAGATGACAGCTCCATGGGTGTTACTGCCCCTGAAGACCTTCCAGTGGAAGAAGATGTGGAGGTGGGAGACAGTGATATTGATGATCGTCACCCTATGGAAGCCTAGGCTAATGTGTGTGCTTGTGTCTTAGTTTTTAACAAAGAAGTTGAAAAAATAAAAATAAATTTAAGAATTTAGAAATAGAAGAAAGCTTATAGAATAAGGGTATAAGGAAAGAATATTTTTGTACAGCTATACAATGTTTGTGTTTAAGCTAAGCATTATTGTGAGTTAAAAAAGTTTTAAAAATGTAAAAGTTTGTGAAAAAGTTACAGTAAGCTAAGGTTAATTTCCTATTGAAGAAAATAAATTTAAATACATTTAGCGTGGTCTAAGTGTACAGTGTTTATAAAGTCTACAGTAGCGCACAGTAATGTCCCGCACCTTCACATTCACTCATTATTCACTCACTCACGGACCCACCCAAATCAACTCACAGTTCCTGCAAGCTTCATTCATGGTAAATACCCTATACAGGTGCAACATTTTAAATCTTTTATACTGTATCTTGTACACATATTTTTACTGAAACTTTTGTATGTTTAGATACACAAATACTTATCACTGTGTTGTAATTGCCTACAGTACTCAGTACAATAACATGCTCTACAGGTTTGTAGCCCAGGATCAATAGGCTATACCATACAGCCCAGGTGTGTAGGGGCTATACCATCTAAGCCTGTGTAAGTATACTCTACAATGTTCATACAATTACAAAATCGCCTGATGATGCATTTCTCAGAATGTATCCTCATCATTAAATGATGCGTGACTGTATTTTGATTTATTCTTCCCAAGGTCTCTTAATAGAAGATTGTTAGAGTTTGAGAGGATCTCAATAGTCACTCACACTTCTTACTTTATAGAATGAAAAATGAGGAGTGTAAGTGATTAGTCAGGCTGATGACTCACAGAGTCAGGATCGTGAGTTTGGATGTTCTGACTCCTCTCCAGGTCTCCTAATAGGGTGCTCCAGTATCTGCCTTCCTTCCTTTCCTCCCCTTCTTCCCCCTCCTCCTCCCCCTTCCTCGCCCCTTCCCCTTACCCAATTTCTCTACTTTCTCTGTCTCTTCCATTCTCTTTCTCTCTCTCTCACTCTCGCTCTTGCTCTCACTCTCTCTCCCCCACATACACAGTGGTATTAGGAAATAGGAAATCAGAGTTCTTGTTCTGAGTCTGCCAATGACCAATCATGTGACTTGCTGAAAGTCATCCAGTCTCAGCACTTGTTTGACCATTTGTAAAATGAAGGCGCTGACTAAAGGGTCTCAGTAGCACTGACAATTCCATGTGTTCACCAAATGCACCTGTTTTCCTTCTGGGCATGTGGGAAAACTACATTTTCCAGCTTTTGCTTTATTTGGGGCCAGATAATTGAGTTTTGACCAGCATAATGGTGGAGGTGACACATCTCACTCCAAGATTCGAGAGTAACGCACCCTTCCAGGGCCTCCTCACTCTTCTTTCTGTCTCTGTGACTTTGGAGAGCAGGTAGGAAGTTGGAAGGATTGCAAGACGGGGAGCATTGTGTCGCCCGCCACCACATGCCCCTCCATCACATCCATGACTTTGGGCCACAACATGAGAGCACTAAACCTTTGTTAAGTTACTTTGAATTAGGGATTGTTATAGCAGTTAACACACCCTAACTAATAAAAATATGTAAGACTGCTCAGAGAGTTGAATCTCTAAGATTCTGTGAATCAGTGTTACTTGATTTTATTCTCCTTCGTTCACTGTTTCTTAAGCAACTACAATGTACCAGAAATTGTCTTAAGATACAATCCTTCACTTCTGTCAACTCTGATTCAAACATGATTGGAAACATTTTAGTATATGAGTTTGCCTTTGATTTCTGTTTTTCTTCCTACCACGGTGGTAAAGAGGATGCTGGGAGAAAAGACAGCGGTAAAGAGAAGGCTGGACAAAAGGCTTTCAATTGCTGATATCCAGCACCATTCTAAGGCAGTCTCAAAGCAGTTATTAAGTATCAGTGGGCCAGTTACAAAAGAATGAGAGGCAGAAGTGTTTCTAATGATGGGGCTGGTGGGAGCTAGTTGAAATGATTCAGCACTATCCACTCCAGGGGACTGGACTACAGCACTCCATTTAGAAATACCTGTACTGGGCCCTTTGGGTTCTTTGGAAAACATCTTTAAATCAGGTCCATGGACAAGTACTATCTGTCCTCATTAGAACTGTCAGTTCCCTACTGGCTGGGATGCCCACTCCTACTCTTGAATTCTTTAGGTACATTTTTCTTCTCAGCATTGCAGCTCAGCATATCCATCTGGCCACGAAAATAATATAATAGGGCATATTTTCAGCATGACCAATTAGATGTGCAACTTCCATTAACAATAACAGGACTTACACTCCAGATTCTTCCTCCATAAATCTGGCCTTTCCCCTTATGAGCAACAGATGGGTTTTCCACAATGGCTCATTACCTCCTGGCTCGGCTCTGCTGCCAGAAGTGAAATATAAAGTTATTTATGGATGGAGAATGATGCATAAGTCACTGTGGATTATTTTCTGCCATCCTTTTTCATTTATTTAGTGAGAGTTTTCTATTCCTCAAGATGAACAAGTTAGAGAAGATGGTGGTGTCCCTACTGAGAATGAAGATGGATGTCCCTTCAGCTTGGCAACTTTTCCTGATGGCTACAGATCTCTGGGGTGATGCTGCATTTCCCACAAGAAACAGTAATTGGGATATTTCCATAGAGAAGACACCCATCCCTCAAAAGATTCTCCAGCCTCTGACAGGCCATCTCTGTGAAATTTGGTCAGTGGGGGCACAAGTCAGTGCCACCTAACTGCACGTGATACATTTGAGAAAAAAAGATAAATTGCTTTTTTAAGGAATGCCAATATTTCTCACCACTTGACATCTCAACCAGATAAAGATTATTCATCTGTCAGTTGGGGGAGAAAGACTGGGGGCCAGTCAAAAAGACTGCTATGCTAAGCATAAGTACACAGTAAAAAGATAAAATTCTGTGAAGAAGAGAAGAGAGATGGGATAAGGATTTAGAAAGTAGCTCTGAGGGTAACATTCTCAGACTTTGTGAATGTGAAGCAGGCTGTGCCATGTGCATAGACTCTGATTCAGTCCAGTCCTGCCCTGGGCCATTCTTTAAGTGCTCTGTGCCTCAGTTTCTTCATCTCTAAAGGAAAATAAAAATAATAGGAATGATAGTATCAGGATTAAATAAATTAACATTTGCAAAGCACGGACAATAGTGCCTACCATATAGTAGGTGTTATAGCTGTTTGTTACATAAAGGAATTCAACCCAACAGTGGATTTTAATTGCTTTGTTTTCCCATGTGCTTCAATGGGGCTGACAATTATAGGAATCTATTGCCCCTCAGACCACAGGAGTGGATACCTCATTCAAACTAAGTACTTTCTTAGGATTTTTAAAATGGGTACACGAGAAAGATGCTCAGTCCTCTATTAAAATTTAGTTAAAAATTTAGATGCCTCCAGAAACCATGCACCTTGCACCATGTGACTTGGAAAAAGCTGATTAGCAATAGAAGAGATGAATCCAACACAGAGGAAGGCGGAGACAAGAGATAAGAAAGAGAGCCCTAAGCAGTGTTCCAGAGGCTGGTTTCATTGGTTTCTAAGAGAACTATGTTCATGGTCTTGTTGCAGCTTGATTCCATGAATCAAAATATTCCCCCTTTCTGGCACAGGAGGAAAGACATAATTGGTTAAAATTATGTCATTTGATATAACAACACTCACAACAAAAGACCAAAATGTACTGAAACAGAAACAAAACAAAAAAAAACTCCTGGAAAATACAGTTTCCAGTTCCCTGTGCCGTTCCCTTCTCCCACAACACATGTACGAAAGATATAGAGATGGGGAGAGGAGCGGGAAGAGGCAGAGGAGGAAGAAAACAGAGGGAAAGAGAGAGAGAGACCGAGAGAGAGAGAGAGAGAACCACCAGCATCACGAAGTATGGGAAGGGTGATGGGTCATTTTAAGAAGTGTATCTAGCAGAGAAGTAATCCTTTGTATTTCTATAGCCCAAGCATGAGAATAACAGAATCAGAAAATCCCAGAGCCAGGAATTACCTCACAGGTTTTATTCAGATTATGTGATTGCATTTCAAACTGTCTGGGTGTTAACTGAGCACAGGGAAACCACTTCTGACCTTGTCAGAAGCTCTATTGGTTTTAAATCACTTACTCCTCACATTGAAGCAAATCTGACTTCACAAAGTATCTCCTCATCATTCCTAGCACGTCCCTCTGGAAAACATTAAGTTTCCTTTCTCATTCACATGAGAGGATTAAAATATTTAAACATAGTTTTTATTTTCTCATCAATTTTTTCTTCCTTGGGACAAACATCCCTTCCAGAACATTTTGGTGAATATTAATGAGTTATAAAGTTTAGGACACTTAAGAGTCAATAGGGTTAGTGAAAATAACGTTTGCTTGAAATCTGACCAGTATTATACTACAATGTGGCAAGGCTCATTGGAGCCTATCACCTGAGAAAAACCCAAAAGATCTTAGGCCTGGAACAGCCATTCAGAAAAATAGAGCATTGCACAGTTGCCCTTTCAGGTACTGATGACTACAGACCATGAAACCAGGAACTAATTTCTAAGACATGAATCCAATTTCCTTTTCTCTAGGTCAATTTCCTTTTGAATTGACACTAATTAAGACAGACGTTATACTAAATGGCATTCTGTATTTGGAAAAAATGAGTTTTTATTTAGATTTTATTTTGCAGGGAATCTATTGAAATGCTACCTCTTTTACCTTTGAAACAGTTCTAAATGAAAAGAACACATTATTGAAATCTAGTTTCCCTGACTGAGAGGAGAAATTAAATACTAAAACACAGGAAACTTCTCTCTCCATCTCAAGTTTCAGTCCTGGAGGCTGGATTCTAGTTAGGATTTTACTCCTGTTTATAAAGCAGAAGTAATAAAATAACTCTGGCTGATCTTTAAAAGAGTATTGCAGTTGATAGAAAAGACAGGCCTCAGTTACAACTATTAAAATAAAATGAGAGAAAAGGGAAAGAACAATTGCCTAGAGCAGCTATTGCAGTTAATACGTTGTCACTATAATATTGGAGGCTATTGGAATTACCCCTAGACATCCTGGAAGTCTTAATAGATTTCCAAGTTTTTCTGAAAGACTGCATCTGGAACAATTAAAACACAGGTTAACTTTTGCCATCTTTTATTTAAACAGCAGTAGTTACATGTGAAGTTTGGAACACCCAAAAACATTGTATTTGGCTTAACTTTTTTTTTTATCAGTTAATCATTGCCACAAAAATGCTGCTCAATTACAATCAGATACCATTGCACATCTCTATAAATGGTTAAAATTGTACAATCTGACAATATTAAGCGTTAGTGAGGATGTGGAGCAACTGGAACTCTCATACAATCCTGGAGATAATGCAGAATGGTATAGACACTTTGGGGAATAGCAGTTTCTTATATACTTTTGTATGATCCAGTGATTGTATTCTTAGGTATTTACTCCAAGCTAAGTGAAAATATGTTCATATCAAAAGTTGCACATAAGCATTTACAGCACCTTTATTTATATTGCCCCAAACTGGAAACAACCCATCATCCATAAGCTCCAGAATATATAAACAAACTGTGGTGCAGCCACACAATGGGATACTGTTTAGCAATTGTAAGGATAAATTACTGATAAGTGCAACAACACAAATTGATCCCAAATGGATTATTCTAAGTAAAGGCAGACACAAAAGGCTGCATACTGTATGATTCTATCTATATGACAGTCTGGTAAAAGCAGAACTATAGAGACAGAGAGAAGATCAGGGATTGACAGTCACTGGGAGTAGTAGAGGGGACTGGCTACTAAACATAAATGAAGGAACCTTTGAGGTGATAAAAATGTTTTATGTCTTGTTTGTAGTGATGGTTAGATGCCTGTATACATTTTTTTTCAGAATTTATAATATGGTATACTAAAAGAAAGCATCATCTTGCCTATAAATGATATCTTTGAAAACCTCACTTATACAGTTCTGCCCAATAAACCACTCCAAAAAGTAGTGGCTTAATATACCACTTGTCTAGGATATGTGAGTTGGCATTTAGGTTGTGGACTTGGCAGGATACAGATGTGGCAGTTCTGTTTCTTTCTACAGGCCTGCAGATTTGGGTCTGATCTGCAAGTCTCATCCTCCTTCGGCCTTCAGGATACCTAGGACATGTTCTTTTCATGCCAGCAGTAGAGGCACAACAGAATAAGCCTACCCACAGAAGAATATTTCAAGTGTTTGCTTGCATTACATCTGCTAAAACCCTTTTGCAAAAGGAAATCACGTGATTTAGCCCAAATTCAAGAGGTAAGAAAGTAATGTCCACTGCTAATAACAAAGACCTGCATGGCAATGTGAAAATGAAGTATTGGAATAATAACCTAGTCTTACCGAAGGCTCTTTACTGAATTACTATTTAATAGTATATCCTTATGTTTCTTTAAGGATGGCAAGGAAAAATATAAAATCATTTTTACTTTTTCTGCATTATTACTGTTAAAGATTTGTCCTTTAGAATTTGGAGTAGAAACTGATACTCCATTTTCTGAAAAATAATATAGTTGCTTTTACCAGGCAATTAAAAGCCTATAAATCATTTTGATTTCTTTTCATATTGGTTACCAGGAAGCTCAAAGCCAATTTCACTGCTCAGTTGAGACAACCATAATATTCCATGTTCCTTGAATGTTTCTTCTTGCTCTGCAAGATTCATAAACTCTTTTTGGCTCTTTTACGTATTTGTATTTGCCTTATTCTGTGTGTACTTTTATTGCAAGTTTCTCAAATATATTTTGAAAATAGGCAGACATTTTGAAGAGGGAGGATCATAAATAAAGCAAAGAATATTGACAGGGAAGGGTAGAATATCTACACTCTATCTCCTTGGAAAATACTATGTGAACTTTAAGATCTCTTGATCTCTTTGTGTCTTGATTTGTTAATCATTTTATAAGGCTAATTACGTTTCTCTCTACTTTGTAACATAATGGAGAAAACATGTGAAATTACAATGCATTTTTTTTTTGGCACAATGGACTCTGATTACAAGCCATTTTCATTAAGTGAATACACAAGTGTGACTTTGGCTCCAGAGAAAGCCTACGTTGTTCTATAAATGGAACAAAAGCCTACTCTTGATTTCTTTCAGTGGCTTTGCCTGCCGAGTGATTCAGGAGATTTGTAATAAGCAGGAGAAGGCTCAACTTCAGCTCACTTGTGCTTTCAAACCTGTACAGAAGGATGACAGCTCTTCAGTTTCTGACAGTTGTGAAATGAGCCGGTGGTCTCAGGTTGATTTTAAGAATAAAGCTTTCCACAGTCCCAGCAAGATCCTGAGGGATTTACTGTGTCAAAGCCAAGACTGAAAAAAGTGTAAGGATAAAGGAGATTGGCTGGCCACAGAGGGGCAGTTTCTAGGTCAATGAGTCATTGAAATGGTGTATACGACAACCCTTTGGTGAGAAGGTAGTGAGGGAACTCCAACCTGAGCATAATTAGTTCTCTGACCTATTCCTACTCTGCCTTTGACCTACAGCGTAACACTGGGCAAATGTCACAACTGTTTTGAGTCTTTTTTTTTTTTAATCATAAAAAGCAAGAAGAAAATGACTTAAATGGGCAATTATTTAGAATCTGTAGGCCATCTGAGCTATAAGATTTGTAATCTACTTGCGATCAGAGGACAGGTTTGATTTAATCAAAGTTTTAAGACCTACCTGTTTATAAGAAGCCTTGCGTCACACAAAATTACCTAAAACCCAGTGTAAAGTTACACCTTAGAGCTAAAAGAGAGAGCACTGCACTAAGGGAAGTACCATTCTATGCTAGAAATTTGACCATTAATCAACTAGAATTCCCCCTTTGTAGAGTGTCTATCAAAACCTAAACTTGTAACTGAATCTCTTAAATTGCATATTAGAAGTGCTAATTGGCTGCTCCCTAACTGCCCCCACCTCACCCCCAGGCCCTCTCCAGACATCCTGAATTAAAATTCTGAAGCTGGGGCCCTGCATGAAATTTTACTTTTCAACAAGGTTTTCAGCTGATACTAAAAGACAGTATCATAAGAAATATACTAAAGAGAGTCTACCTGAAGTCATGCTTCCCAAGCCTGAGTTCTTGCTTCCCCAGGTGCAGCGAACCACAGAATAAACATGGAACATCATCACACTTTTTTCCTTCACTTTAAAAGTAATTTTGCTTGGCACAATTAAGATTTTTTGTTTTAAAGGATTGAATAAAATGCATAAGTAGGGTGACCTTTTTTTCAGATAAAACAAGAACCAGCAAAGAAATATCTTTGCTTATCTTTCCAGGTATGCACCTTCATTTATTTTGCACACTCCACTGCCTTTAAAAGGATTTAGTTGAAAAGTCTGAAGGACACAAGCAAGGATTCTGAAGGAGAAGATAATGTCAGTGTTATAATAATTCTCCATGTATTTATCCTACAAACATTTACGGAGCACCCACTATATGGGAGGCACTGGAGATTATAAGATAAGGTACTCGCCTGAAAGGAGCCTAGAAAGAATTTCTAATATTCAGTGAACAGTATACTGTGGGAGCCCACAGCAAACAAGAGATTGATTCTGGCTGTGGGGAGGGGAATAGGGAAGTAGGGGATTTGGGTAGCTGTGCTGACGATAGCGGGGAGTTCAGCTGAAGAAATGGCATTTATGCTGGGCTTTCAGAGATGGACAGATTTAGAGCAATAGTGATGGGAAGAATGTCTTGGACTGAAAAAACAGACATGTGCAAAGAAGAAAAGCAAGGAAAACATTTATTAAGCACCTGCCCCTAAAGTTTCAGGTACTTCATTTATATATTAGTACTGCATAGTGACTCTTTGGGATTTAAAACTCAGTTTAAGTGATGTCCCTCTCAAAATGCTCTCTCCTAACATTTTCGCCCTTCACTTTTGCTACATTATCTGCATTTTCAGTACTAAATTATAAGTAGGTTTGTATTTATCTGTTATCTTAATCTAATAGATGTGGTTATTTATCATTTGAAGTACTCTATTCAGGGAAGCACATTCAAGGTGTGGGAGGTTCGCATTTAAAACTCTATTCAGAAACCCACTTTCCAGAGACTGCTACTACCATCTATTTATCTCAGATGAATATCAGGGTTGGGGTTGTACATTTGCTTAATGTATATAAGATACTGTCTCTTATTGGTGAAAAAAGTGGTGTTCTATATACGTGAATTGATTGGAAATATTACACAGGCACCTCTGGCCTTGCATGGATCTAGCAAATTATGCCCAGCTAGGCTTACAGGCATCGTCATATATGTCATTTTCAAGCAATTCTTTGCTCAAACAGACCTACGTTAACTGAATCCCATGATTAGAATGTTGTTGAGTGATTCTTTCACGTAAAGGTGCTTATCAGAGAACCTGAAAGGATGGAGCACTGAGACTTCATAGGGCTTGTGGAATATCTGGATGACCTATTTTTTATGCCAGTTTTCTAATAAATGTTGAAATGTTTGATACACTAAGGTCTCAGGCTTGCTGTCTTTTTAACACATCACTTGATAATAAGATTGTAGGCCAAAAAAAAAAAAAAAAAAAAAAAAACACACAAAAACCTATAGCCTTCATCTACTCTGACTATTGAAGGCTATAAACATTTACCAAAAAAGAATTTAATAATTGTGAATAACTCGACAGATTTGGGGCAGTTTATAACAAAACCTTTCTTTGATTCAAATATGCCTTCCCTGTGCTCTCATATCTCCCTGTACAAACATTTCTAACACTTCACTGTAATTGTAGGTTAACTCATCTGTCTCCTCCCCTTGGCAGTGAGTCTCCTGCTTTAGCAAAATGATCTAGTCAATTTCCCCTGTGCACATATTTTGGTGCTTTTTGATAAATAAAAGTGGATACCTAAACTTCTGAAATGGGTAACATTTAACTATACCAGCTTTCTCCATCTTCACCCACAAAATTGTAATGGGCAGTTACTTAGTAATTATAAATCTATTGATAAATAAGCAGTCACAAAAACAGTTCATATAAACTGATCTAAAAACTCAATCAAATCCCATCTTTTTGTCTTTCAGGTGTTCTAACCTTCACTTTACATGGGGAAGATTCAATTGAAAGCACCCTGTTAATGAACAAAGGTAGAATGCTATTCTTTCAGCAGGCATTTAGCAAATGGAATCCTCCAATTTTACAAAACCATTTAGAGCTTACCTCTTGGCATCATCCCTCCAGGAAAAGACCACACACTTCGCTGTATCTCTAAGTCCTGTTCATGCAAGACTGGACAATAGCTCTAAATACTTTGCCCATAGAGTTCACCAATGCAAAACTGTTTCTAACATTCATCATGCCATCAAGATATTAGTTGCACAAGTAAAATCAAATTGCTGGTATTCACCATGCTGATTTACAAACCTTTGGTGTTGGTTGAGATAAGAATAGCAGGTGTGCTTTACAATAGTGCTTCTGGAGAACAGGCTACACTGCTAGCTAAGCAAATCAGAAGCAAGCATCTTTGAATAGCATGTTATTTGCATCTGGGTTGTAGCTTATCCAACCAGCATTCAGAGCATATCATTCTTTCTATGCTAAAAATATTTTAAAGAAAGTTACACATACCTTGAACCTGGCTACAGGGACCTTGATTAATTGGACTTTGTAGCCCCAGGACTTTGTGCAGTGGCACCTAGTGAGGGCCCATTTCCTATTTGTTAAATTAACTAATAAAAAACTACATGAGTAAACAAATGAATCACAGTGACACCTTTTAATTCTCAACCCTGTGTGATATATCACCAGTTTATAAATTAGAAAAATGACATCTAAAGAGACTAAGCAAATTTCTCAAGACCTGTCCACTTAGACAGAGAACTGGTGTTCTGACCTAAGTCAGACCGCTGCCAATCACAATCTCACCTGTTGGGAAGTTTATACGTTTCGCCAGCATAAGTTTATC
Organism: Mandrillus leucophaeus; assembly: GCF_000951045.1. Classification (NCBI taxonomy): domain Eukaryota; kingdom Metazoa; phylum Chordata; class Mammalia; order Primates; family Cercopithecidae; genus Mandrillus; species Mandrillus leucophaeus. The sequence continues at coordinate 2,936,654 of NW_012098876.1, read as the reverse complement.
TCCCATGTGCACAGAGGTATGGAAATTCATGGTATATTTGAGAAACATAAATTTGATTTGATACAATGGTAGGCTATAACAATGATAAATAGAAGATAATGTGAAGATAGACAGAATTTATCTGAGAGCCATACACTTTGTTTTATAGGTAGTGGGTGATGCATCAAGCACTTTTTATTTTTATTTTTTAGTAGAATAATGTCTTAATTCCTGCTATGTTTTGATGGATCTAGGAATAGTTATTGAAATAATTTGAAGCAAAAAGAGGTAGAATGAAGTCCCAACAGAAAGCAAATGGCTAGGAGAATGCAAAAACCATAGATTGCAGAAAACTAAACCTCAAAGAACAGAGTGCAGTGACTTGTAAAATGTGGGAAAATAGGGAGGGTGAGGAGAGAAAGATACTTCAAGTTGAATGTGTGAGTTACTGCAAAAATTAAAAATATAGATAGTGCCCAGCATGAGCAAAAGCCTGCTGACTATCATCTAGGGAAATGTTTCCCAAATTCCATGCCAAGATGACATTTTCTTTAATTTACATCCTTCTGCTCAGACAAAGACATGTATCCTGTGTTGAGTGATCAAGGATCCAACTTTCACAGTTCTGTGTTGAGTAGTCTCTGTCGTAGACTCTGAAAAGTTTAATTTTCAAAATGTAAAAATGTCGCACAATTATACTAATACTAAGCATATGCTAAACTTTTATTTAAGCTTATTAATGAGAACCAGCAGGATGATAAAACTAGTTCAAAGGTAGATAAGATGAAATGAATGCGTAGTCATATATTACTTCAAAAGAAAAAATAAATGCATGTCGTTGAATGACAAAACACGAAATGATCAAGTAATATTTATAAGTTAAAGCAAAAGCAATTAATGTTCCACAGTGTAATAAAACACAGCCTCTGTGGTTATCTTCTTTAATAGACCAAAGTAATTTGCATTGCTGTCAGGAAAAAAGTTTTTGCATACCTATGAGATAGAAATAATTGGCATCCATTTTTTTAAATTAATATGTTACAGAATTGTAACTTTACCAAGCTATCATATGTGTGTGTGTGTGTGTGTGTGTGTGTGTGTGTGTGTATGTTCTAATTAACAGTAATAGTAATCTACACTCCTCTGGAGAATCAAGTCATCGTTAGGCAATCTTGATGCAAGAGCATAACATCAAAGATCACAATAAGCTTTTTGTTTTACTTCCAAACTTTAGATAATTTTCTTCATGGGACATTCATTTTGCCTGCCTACCGGTCACAATTTTCTGGAAACTATATCTTTCCCTTGATTCCATGTGCCTTTTGGACAGATCACTTTGTCAGTGAAATATAGTCCTACCTCTAGGGTGGTCCTTATCCCAAGGCTGAGAAAATGACTCGGAAGAGGGCTAGAGGATTTGGGATTACTGTTTTTCAACTTCTCTCACTTCACTCAGAATTTGCCAAATGGAGTGAAATCATGTGAGGTGTGTTGTTTACATTTTGTCAAATTATAATTTGTTAAACTGGATTTTTGGGTAGTGATTGTAGTAAAAATAAATTACTTGAATAAATTGGATAGTCAAACTATTTTGCACTGTCAAATATGCACATAGGGATTGACAACTTTGTATCCAGAAAGGATTCTATATAATGCCATATCGTACAATAAATTTTTATGTTAAAATTTTTGTCTTCACTTTTTATTAACAGATCTTTTATATGCCACGGTGTAACCAATAATTTTTCTTTTTGAAAGAGACTCTGTTATTCCATGATTATATCCTTTTTATGTTAAAATGCTTTGTGTGTGTGTATCTGTGTGTGTGTGTGTGTGTGCACATGAGCAATGGTGATGAAGATGATAGATGTTTTTGTTGGTTTTATTTCATTCTTTCAAAATTCTTTTTATTATTATTCTAATTACTTTTTGCTATCTTCTACCAGAAGGAAGGTTTTATTTCATTCTTAATGTTCTTACCAAGCAAAATAAAAGTGGGTAACCAAATGTCTGTTCCTTATTTTCTTATTTGTTTCTTTGCTTGGTTAGAGGTAGCTTTCTCAAGAAAGCCAAGTCTGAAAATTATTCTAGAAAACCTCAGAGAACCAAGACTTGTTAATGATTCCCATTGTCCATAGTTCATCTCCAAACCTTGCAATTTTAGAAAGTAGAATTGTTTTTTCTTTTCTTTTTTTAAAATTTTTTTTTTATTATCATACTTTAAGTCCTAGGGTACATGTACACAATGTGCAGGTTTGTTACATATGTATACATGTGCCATGTTGGTGTGCTGTACCCATTAACTCGTCATTTACATTAGGTATATCTCCTAATGCTCTCCCTCCCCTCTGTCCCCTCCCCACAATAGGCCCCAGTGTGTGATGTTCCCCTTCCTGTGTCCAAGTCATCTCATTGTTCAATTCCCACCTATGAGTGAGAACATGCGGTGTTTGGTTTTCTGTTCTTGCTATAGTTTTCTGAGAATGATGGTTTCCAGCTGCATCCATGTCCCTACAAAGGACACAAACTCATCCTTTTTTATGGCTGCATAGTATTCCATGGTGTATATTAGAATTATTTTTTCATGTAGGCTAGTTTATTAAGGGTTCACTCACAGTAACTAAAATTAATATATAAAACCAAATTTAGGATGTAGAACAAAAATCCTGATTGATTAAATTAAATTTTAATTTTAACTGAGGAGGGGATGGCGTAATTAAGTTCAATACTTCTTCCTGCTCCCCGTCACCCCACCCCAGTTGCGAAGTAACAATCAGAATGTCTGGTTAGTATGTAAGCAGAATACAAGGGACATTGGTTCTGAGATTCAAGGACTTGATTTGTTAATAGCTTAAGGCTTGCCACTGGGACTCAGAGTGCTGTGCCAGGGAATCTTCTCTCTTGGACAATGACTGGGTAGACGTTGCAAAATTCTGTATCTATGTGCCCTTTATTGGCTATCAGGGTAAGGAAACCTCTTTTTCAATAACACATCTTTCTTTTCCCACGGGTGTAATACTTTCCATCAGGGGTTGATTTCCAGAAATCATGTACCCTGCTAAATGAAAGGGGCTTGATTACTAATGAAGAAGTAAGGAATGGATATTGGAAGAAAACCAGTGCTATTTGACACACTTAGATAATTATAACTGTATTATTCATTTTTAGAAACAGAGTCTCACTCTGTTTCTCAGGCTTTAGTGCAGTGGCATAAGTGATGACAGCTCACTGCAGCATGAACTCCTGGGCTCAAGCAGTCGTTCCGCCTCAGCCTCACAAGTAGCTTTGCCCACCTATAATTGTTACAGTTCCATAGTAATACTATTGGGCTGCCTTTAGTTATCAGGGATTCCATCAAATCTTCCATGTATTTTTTTTCACAGTTATGCCTTAGAAAATCTGTGAGTTAGATATTATCATTATTGTGTTTTTAATAGATGAAAAAATTAGAGGCCAAAATGAATAAAATTAATTATACTATATTGCACAGCTCTGAGATGGAGCTAGGATTAGAACTCAGATTGAGCTGCTTCATTATGTCCATGAAATTAAACACCTCTATATACTTCCCCTACAGCATTTTGTAAGGGATGATTTTTAGCAAGCTTTTCCCTGCCCATGCACCAAAATCCTAAACATAATAATCACATGAGGTCAACCATAGGGTTGCTATAGATTTCTGGAACAGTTAAATCTCATGTGACTATAATGGTTCTTCAGCAAATATGTGTATATCTATATCAAATCTACATACATAAAAAATTGTTCTTTTTTCCTGATAAAAGGAAGTATAGAGCACAATTTTCAAATAATAAATATACAATAATGTCCATTCTACATATTCAATTCAATCTTACAGGATGCTTTATTTGATATTTTGCAAAACTCTTATATTAACAGCCAACCTACATTTGTAACTGACAAACAGTTATAGTTCTGACCTGAATGCTGGTTGATATCTTCATTTATGTTAACCAATGGAACGGAAGTGAAGCAATAAGGATGATAGGAACTTCACTTATTTATCAAGAATGTGAGAGACTTTTTTGTTGAATTACATAACAGTTTTCAAGCACTGGAAGAATATTTACTCAGTCTTTGTGTTATGAACAATCTAACAGCTACAAATATGACATACTTTTAAGTTTAGTCTGTATTATTAACATTTTCTTAAGTCTAGAACAGAGGTTCAAAACTATGATCCTTTGGCCAAATCTGTCCTTCTTCCCATTTTTGTAAATAAAGTTTTATTGGAATACAATCATGCCAATTCACTTATATCAATGCCTGTTTTTGAATTACAGTGTCAGTATTAAGTGGTTATGACTGAGGACATAAGGTCAATAAAGCTGAAAATATAGTTATTGGCTATATTGTTGTGTACAGAAAAAGTTCATCAACCTCTGGCCTAACAAGAAAGGAATAAATACATGAAAGACAGGTCCATATTTGTAGTTACAGAAAACAAAACTTTCACAAAGATGAGTAATTGTTTAGAGAGAGAATATCTTAGAACACTTTAGAACAACTGTGTAAGTAAAATACCTCTGGTTGTTCTATGCATGGATCCTGAAATTTCAGGCAATGTAAAAGACCATTTAGCCTGGCAGAAGATAGTCATTATACTCCCCCTTGCTGCTGATTAAAAAGAAATTATTAATGGAAAGAGATATTGAAGAGGAACCAAGCCAGCCCTGGATAGGTATAAATGGTCTCTTTGCCTGTAATTTCATTATATCAGCTTTTGAGTTTTATAGCATTCAAAGAACTGGGCAACTGCTAGAAACAGCAGCATGAAACAATTGTCAGATGAATCTAAAATGTCACCTTCTCTCTTCTGCTGCACAAAGACCCTAGGTTTCAAGGATAGCTTCAAGTCTATTTGGATGTTCACAGTTCTTTTTAAGTGTTTATAGTGTTCAGAAAAGCAGTAGATAAATAAAAGAAGATTGCAAGAGTAAATGAGGTCATGTGTGAGCTGTAGAAATAATAGATGTCTTAAAAGATAAATGATATTATAAGGAAAAGTTGACAATGTACTCAAAATGCAAGTTGTTACTTATTTCTTCTCTGGGTATACAGTACAATTACTCCTGGAATCAGGAACAGAAAATTCTTCATGGTATGTTTAATACTTACCAAAAATTCACAAATACATGGAATATTCAATATTGGCACAGCAGTGTTTCTACTGCTAAAGGACTAGTTAGAGGTGGTACACTAAAGTGAAAAGGTTCTACCAAATCTCCTCTTACAGTGATCATTGTATACTTTGCTACAAGGCAGGTTCTTCTGAGGTCAGCATCATCCACTGCTATGTGTCTTACAATATCTCAACTCTCTGGTTTTCTCTTTTGAAAATGTTGCCAAAATATAGTTTGTTTTGATGCCAGAGTATCATGTGGTCCTGGCATAGGCTTGAATTAATAAACACAAATGGGAAAATTGACACTGATATTTTGTGAAAAAGTTCCATTATAAGAAGTCATATATATAATCTTGAAAATGTTTGTGAATTTTTGATAATTATTAAATAAAAACATAAAGTTAGAAAGTTCTTATAGAGAACTCTCCAAGCTCTAAAATTAGAGTTCTCTATAATCCTTATGTCTAAGGATTCTGAAGAATCAATTTGACAAGACAGACTTTTTTTTTTCAAATGCATTTGACTTTAAAACATTATATTTGTAAACAATCCAGTGGAAAGAAAATTTGGGAAATATTGGGTTAATGGAAGAGACAAATTCTGTAACAGAGCAGCCTATGGGAGAAAACAACCTAGGGTTTGTTTTCTCAAGGCACTAGGGAAAAGCTAGTTCAATATCAAGTTGAACCATCACCTTCACATAGCTCAAAACATTTTTAAGTTTAAGAAATGAGAAATAGATTACTGCACTTTCAGAGTCTTGTGGGGACCAAAAGCTAAAGTGCTAACCTATTGTAAAAGGAGCTCTTCTGGTGTTTTCTGACATGATTGGAAATTGACAGTTGAGAATGTTCTAAGGAGAGGGACTGTTCTTAAGAAACCTTGAGACCAGTTTTGCAGTCTTGGTAAGTGTGGATAAAGTCAAGTCCCTTTCAGCCTCTTTAGGGGCTTTATCATGATTATATCTTTACACTTACAGAGCATCTTTTCTCAAAAGGCCATCTGGCATTCTATCAACTATGGGAGGGTGGTGACGGAGCGGGGCGCAGTGGGGTGGCGCTTGGTTGGGGAAGTGAGAGAGAGAGAGAGAAAGAAAGAGAGAGAGAGAGAGAGAAATAATGAATGCATTAGCTTGCCCAGGCTGCCATACAAAAGTGCCATAGACTAGATAGCTTAACCAAGAGGAATTTATTTTCTCACAGTTCTGGAGGCTGGAAGTCCAAGAACAAGATGTCAACAGATTTGGTTTCTCCCGAGGCCTCTCTCCTTGGCTTGCAGAGGGTTGTCTTCTCACTGTGTCCTCACATTGCCTTTCTTTTGTTAGCGTGCACTCCTGGTGTCTTTTTCTCTTCTTATAAGGACATCAGTCCTATTGGACTAGACCCCCTCTTTTATGACCTCATTTACCTTAATTACTTCTTTAAAAGCCTTATTTCCAAATAGAGACACTGGAGATTAGTGCTCCAGTATGTGAATTTTGGAGGACGGGAGGCACAACTCAGTCTATAGTAATTCATAATCATTATAGAGCCTTTTAACAGATTATCAAAGTATTTAAAAGAGAGTAAATTGAAAATATTATCTTTCTGCCACTTAGAATTAATAACTTTAGCTTAAGTTGAATGTCATTACATCTCTCCAACCATTTGGATGAGTCAGTAGCTTGACAGAGAACAAGATGAATAGTTTTCGGTCTACAAAAAGTTGAACCATAGTGTATACTTTTTAATTAAATAATTTGACATTTTACTGATGTGATATTTTACCTTGATTTTGTTGTTTTTAAAACCAGTGCATAAAAGCATTATTTTTCTAAAGATTTAAAAACCATCCAGCAGATGTTTTTAAAACAGTAGAGTACACTTGTTTTCATGAATAAATGCTGTTCACTAATTGTTACGGACACTGGGGACCCTCTTAGCTAGACCAAGGGAAAAACAAAACAAAAACAAAACTTGTGTATGTCAAGTCATTTAAACCATTCAGTAAGTGTAAAAGAAAGTGCTCCTAGTTGCTTATAAGATCTGTTTTAAAATATTCTTTTATAGGACGGTTTAGTGTTTTGATTATTGAACAAAATAAGACATATGACAGCACCTACCATAGACCCTTAATAGCTGTTTATAGTATGTGTTCAATAAATATTTGTTGAGTTAGAATGTAAATCTTGCTTGATCAGAGATACACGTATTCTGCTGCTTGAAAAATTATAGAAAAGAATGGCAAATTTGGCATTTCGTTTTGAAGTCCTGTTGAATAACTGTCACTCTCCTACCTGTAGTCATTGATCTAATGGAGGTGAATTTTACAAAGATAAGTTCTATGGCAATCTCTAATTAAATGATGTAATTCTATTACACTTAATGTAGCAGAAAAAAATTTAAATTTAATAAAATGCTTTTAAAACCTAGGATGGTTTTTACCGCCAATACATACATATTACTTCTTAAAAGATTTCTCAAACTTTGTAGAAAAAGGTTATTAAAATAATTAAGATCTTGGAATTAACTTTTCTATATTAATACTGTGAGTGTTTAGATTACTTGCTATAGGAGACAATAAAATTAGGCTTTATAAATCCTTCTGGTTCCTCTTGTTGGAGGTTAATTTTTGTTATGCATATGGATGCACATGTGTATGTGTGTGTAAGAGTCACATTTATACTCCATCCTGTAATCATAATTCCCACTGTTGGTTCATTTTAACATAAATTTAATGGTCACCAACAGTCTTTTTATTTTCATCTCCTGCATTTCTAAGTTTATTCTAAAAATCTGTTAGTTATCAGGAAAGTTGTACTGCAACTGGCTCTGTTGCAGCACAGAAAGAGTTTAATAACCAAGTACCTTTATGCCATAAAGAATCCATGAGTATGTATAGCTATAGCTCTCGCAAGTTTAAAAATGTCTATGATATTTTGCTGGAATGACAACTGGTTTGGGCATAGTATTCGTGGATCACATTTTTTTCTCTCAGAATTTTATAGGCTTTGCCCTTGAATTCTAGCCTTAAATGCCAATGAGGAAAAGCTTAAAGCCAGAATAGCATCTCCCACTTTTGCTGTCTGAATGCTTGCAAAAAATTTTTTTTCAGTAAATTTTAAAAACTTAGCAAGGATGGCTGGGCGCAGTGGCTCATTCCTGTAATCCCAGCACTTTGGGAGGCTGAGGCAGGCAGATGACTTGAGGTCAAGAGTTCAAGGACAGCCTGGCCAACATGGTGAATCCCCATTCCTACTAAAAATACAAAAAAAATTAGCCGGTGGTGGTGGACACCTGTAATCCCAGCTACTCGGGAGGCTGAGGCTTGAACCCAGGAGGTGGAGCTTGCAGTGAGCCGAGATCACGCCATTACACTCCAGCCTGGGTGACAGAGAGAAACTCCTGTCTAAAAAAATAATAATAAAAATTAATTAATTAATTAATTAATTAAATTAAATAAAAAACTTAGCTAGGATATGTCTGAGTGTCCATCACTCTGGATCTATTTCTTCTTCTAAAATAAATTGAGGTTTTTTACAACTTGTAGATCAAGTTCTCCTCACTCTTCCAGGCATTTCTTTGAATGCCTGTTTCATTTATAATATTTCTTACCTTAGCAGAACACTCAGGAATAGAATTTTCTAGATGTTGAATTAGTAGCTCCATTTTCATAATATTTCCTTTCCAGATTGTTTTCATCATTCTGGCGTTTTCCTTTGTTATTATCTCAAGACATTTCTTATGTTAGTAATTTTACTGCCACCATGTGTATTGTGTTTCCTGCTAGGTTTAATTAATTTACTTTGTCTACGATGGAATCATTTTTCTTCTCAGTTTACTGGCTCTATTTTCCAGTCTCCACTTCTGTTTTATTTCATTGTTTTGTCATCTAGATTTTTGTTGAACTCACGTTCTTATTCTTCTAAAGCACAAGACATTAATGAAAAATATACTTCTGTTGTTTGGATTTTTTTAGATTAGTTTCTCCATCCATTGATTTCTTCCAGATTGGTGAACACATCCACATGCCAGCAGGGTGGTGCACCCTAACCCCATTGGACAGAGGTCTTGCACTCAAGACCCTTCTGGACCTGGCCCTATATACCTCTTCAACTGGCCATTCATTTGCATTTTTGTAACATATTTTATGATAAATCAGTAAAGTATTTCTCTGAGTTCTGTGAGCAATTATGTGAAATATCTAAAACTGAGGAAGGGTTTTTGGGGAATCCCCAATATGTATTAAAGTCAGACAGAAGTGTGGGTGACCTGGGGACACACTATTTCTAACCATGTCTGAAGTGGGGAGCAGTCTTGTAACCATAAGTTCATTGCCTAATGCACAGTGATTCAATATCCTGAGATACTAGCGGTTGCCACACAGAAAGAGTTTAATAATCACAGAGCAGCTGAATGAGGAGACAAGAAGAAACCTCACATGTGCCTCCCTGAGACATCTGGTGATGGATTTTTAAGGGGTCTGGATGGGTGATGGTCTAAAGTGTGGGGATCACTGATTGAAAAGTGAAGGGTGAAGTCATGGGACAGAGAGATGAAGAAACTGCATTCTGGTGCTGAATTGGTTCCTTGGTGGGCGTCTTCAGACCACTTGATGACAGCTATCCTGCTGGGATTCAGGATCTAAAAAACACTTTAAGCAATTCCTGGGTTAAAAGCTTCACTATTTAAAAAAAAAAAAAAAAAAAAAAAAAAGCTTCACTGTTAGAGGTTCTATCTATAGGAACAATAGGGAAGCAGGTGGTCAAAATGCTACGTGACTCTTGGTTAGCCAGCAGCTGCAGGCAAGTGAGTTGAAGCACACCTGGTCAGCATACCCACTGTAATTCTCCCTAAAGTCTGGCTTGTATTTCTCTTTAGCCCTGTGAGGGCAGTTTCAGTCTTGTGAGACTTAGCCCTTAATCTATGGAGTCTGTGCTAACGTCAGATAGTGTCAGAATTGAAATGAAATTGTAGGACACCCACTTAGTTCCACAGGGAGCTGGAGAATTGGTTGTTGGCAGAAAAAAAAAATCACACACATTTCATTTTAGAAGGGTTATGAGTAAAGGAACAGTTTTCTTGCCAAAAACTTTTGGTATTTGTGATACTGGGCTGTGACTTCCTATTGCTCAGTTTTTGTTTTTTGTTTTTAAATTCATTTCATCCGATAAATTTTTGGGGCAGTGGGAATCTCTGATCTGACCTCACTCTGACATAATTACTTACACATCCTCATCAATTAAGTTTTAATTCCTCCAGTGTGGCTCAGATTTGTCTTTGTCAGCTTCATCACATTTTCAGGGGTACTGGGTTTCACTGGGTAAAAACTATAAAAGCCAACTGTTTGTTGATATTTGTTGTTATAACACCAAACACTGAAATTTGGGACTCTAACATGATTTTATTTATTGCTACACTAATAAATATTAAGAATTTAAGTCTAAGAGTATCAAAACCTCCAAAAAATGGTAAGTAGACATTGCCCTTTTTATCCAAATAGGAAGAAGATAGGCAATTGCAATATCTTGCTGAAGGTCAAATAGGTATAAGGGCCACATTTCAACTCCTGTCAGCACCTAGACTGTGTTCCTTGGACAAAAAATAAACAATAGCTTCCTTTGCTTCCTGAATGTGCAGTTGAAGAATGCACTGAGTTGAAGAATGATGTGGTGAGGCATTGCAAAGGCCCTCTGCTGACCCAGGCTGGATATTTCCAATATTCAGTAATTGTGTCCCATCAATGACCAAACACTAGCGTACACAGAGCTGTGGAGATATTTTTTTCTACTTCTCTAGCTTAATATGTCCCCTTCATTCATTGTGGAATTATAGCAGCATAGCAACTGCCAATTTTGTGTCTCTTAAAAAATCCAGCACATACTTTTGGTCATAAAAGAAGAAACCCAACTGATTCCTACCCAAATGTATTTTAAGAGCAGGCTGAAAATATCCAGAATATAAGCTCCAAATGCTCAGCCTTATTACATGGTGATGAAAGAAGAAAAGGGGGTATTTCAGAGGCCCTCTGAAGTGGGAGGAAGATAGAGGAATCTTTTCCCTTAGTCATTCTAAACTAAGAAAACCCATAATAGAATTAAACCTCTTGACCACCTTCTGCTATACCATCTCCTCCAAATCATGACCCCAAGCCAACTACTTATGGTATTAAATACCACAAGAAAAAAATTAATCACATGGATTGTTTTATTAATAATTTAGATAATCTTGGACCAGTATCCCTTTCCAGAAGAGTAGGCACTTAAAGATAATATAGTTTATAGAATTTCAATCCTAATCCCCAGGACCTGTGAATGTGTTAGCTATTGTGGCAAAAGAGACCTTGCAGATGTTATTAAATTAGGGATCTTGAGATGAGAAGATTATCCTGGAATACCACGGTGAGCCCAATATACTCACAAGAACAGTTCTAAGGAGGGAAGTAGGAGAGCCAGTAAGAGAAAAGGTGTGATGACAGAAGCAGAGGTCAGAGAGAGAGAGTTTAAGATGCCACATTGCTGGTTTTAAAATCACAGGAGGAAGCCGTGAGCCAAGGCATGCAGACGGCCCTGAGAAACTGAAAATAATAAAGAAATGAATTCTTTCCTAGAGCCTCTAGAGGGAATACAGCTCTGCTGACCCATTTTGTAATTCTGACCTCCTGAAATGTAAGATAATAAATTTGTGTTATTTTAAGCCATTATGTTAGTGGTAATTTGTTATATACGACAGCAATAGGAAACTAATACAAATGTATACATTCATAGTTAACTAATTGGCATGCTGATTTCAGAGTAATAAAACATGGCTATTGCAGGAACTCTAAAGTAAATCATATATCTAGTACCATACAATAAAATCCAGGGTGCTTAGAAGTCCCAGGAAGGAAATCCTCACCTATTGTTAATTATAAAAGAAGAAATGAAAACTTATTTAAGTTGTTATTTTTCAGGAACTGGTAGAAGACAATTTTGAGGGACACAGGGATTATTAATAACCATTTCCTGCTGGACTGTATTGAATGGACATGCTTCATCTTAAACTACTGCTGGTTCCATTTCTGCATGAGCAAGTGCCCACTGAGGTTTTAAAGCTTTTGACTGAAGCATGACATCAACAGAATGCTTCTGTTTAGCCTTGTGTTTTTACCCTCTCCAAGGAAAAGACTTTTTTCAAGTGCAGAGTCACAATCCATAAAGCTAGAGGAAACATGACTTTATCAGGCCATAGAGAAATGAAGTTCCTTTGTTTACTCAAAGAGACCTCTAATGGTCTTTTTGAAGAATCCTAGAAAATTTCATTGCATTAATTTTCCTTCTTCTCTTAAAAAAAAGCAGTAAGATTCACAGTCACTGCTTAGGTGCTGATGATTCTGATGTCATCTTCTTCCTCCGGTTAAATCTTCATGGCTCTGTCCTTCCAACTGGCCCATATCATTGCCCTCATTCTGCCACTTCCGTCATCTGATGCTTGCAGTGGCTTCTCTTCCCTTCTGCATCAGACTCTTCTGCCTGGCCGAGAAGATCCTTCATCCTTCATAAACGCTTCCTTTTTTGCAACCTCATCTCCTATGACACATAATTCCTTACTGAAGGAATTGTGGTTCAGCCAATAGGCAAATCAGATTGCATTTTCTCATAGAAAGAATATTTTACAGGGTTCTGAGATGCCAGAACCAGCCTTCTATGCCAACTAACCTACAATGTATTTGCAGTATTCATACTGTTTTCACACATAATCCCCTACCCCTGCCCTCACCGTGAGTAAATGTCCGCAAGAGTTCTCACTTGGGTTACTAAATTAAGTTTTTTCTCACTAGGATTACTTCTTGGGGATGGAGATAAAATTAAAAGCAACACTATGATTCAATTCAGAATCTTCTAACTAAAATGGAAATTGCAAATACATCCCTCCTGCCTCATTAACATTATCTAAGTGGCCACCATGCTCCTCGTAACTGTAAACTGTAGAGAAGGTTCAACTGGAGTTTAGTCGGGGTTAGGCAAGGGCTTCTTTTAGGCAAGGGTAACTTATTGTCACACAAAAAGATGCAAATAAAAACACTCTTCTATAACTTTATGGTTGCATAGAAGAAGGTGTCACTTAATTCTAGTAATTTGCTGCATGATTAAGAAATAAAGAACTGTTGATTTGAGCTCCCTCCCACATTGTGTCAGTGAGTCTGTGTGGTTATTCTTACATAAAGGAGTGAGTAAGAAGGAACAACTGGTACCTCTGTATGGAACTGTCTGTGTCCCTCAGGCCTCTCTCCCCAGATTCTAACCTTCTTCTCCTTTTGGTTAAAATTCGTTATTCTTCTAGGTCACAGAGCATGTGATTTTGGAGTTGCCAGACAGTTCCTTTTTGGTATGTGTCCAATTCTATGCCTCCTTCAAAGCCTATCTCAATCTTCCCCAAGGAATTCCCTCTCTTATCGAGCTGTGGTAGACAATTACTGTTTTATAAACCCAACACACTCCTCTTTTGATGGGAAAAGCACTCTCCTTCTTTTTGGGAACTTCTTTTCCAACTTTCTACCTTCTGTCACTATTATCAATGGGATCTAGTAGATTCCATCTCCACGACCACAGTGCATGATACCTGATTCAGCTGGAAACCTGGAGCCTACCCACCCACTTAACATGTTGATCAGACTACAGAACATTTTTTCCTGGATTTTTAATTACCTACACCATCAGTTAGCATATATCTCTACCCTGTCTTATTGAAGAGGAATGAGTCCTTTTGCATAGGCTCTGTTCTCTAATTGAATAGTGTCACTTGAGAGCAGGCAGCCCAGTTTGAATTTAGCAAAATGCTTATCGTCATGAGAAAAACCTCAGGAAATACTTGGTTACTAATTAATGGAAGAACTTCCTACACAGATGAATTACGAGTTTATCATACATTATCAGATATTGTCAGCTCATTTGAGTACATGTAAAAATAACACAAAAGTCAGTAAATTAAAGTCTTGTCTCTTCCTCTGTCTTTGTGGCATTGTTTAAATTACCTTTCTGACCTCCAGGTTTTTTTATATTTAATATTCTATATAGGGAATAATAATGGATTATTCATGATGCTTTGGGTTGCAAGACATAGAAATCCAGTTTAGTTTAGATTAAGCAGAAAATTACTTTTTAGTTTTATTTAATTTAAAGAATAGAGCAGAATAGACTTTCAGGTAGTGTTGGATATGGGTAAGCAAATGACTTCAATCTCCTCATCTCCTGGCTTTAATTTTCCCTGTGACACCTTATTTTAAGGCAGGGGACTCCTAACTATCAACAAACACAGCCACCAAAAGCTTCAGGCTTTCATTTAATTTATTACACAACCCAAGTGGAAATAAATTTCCTTCTCTTCCAATAGTTCTGATATAAGTCTCATTAGATCAAGTTACAGTGTGTGGATCAAGCTGATCTAACCACTGTGGTTGGTTAGAGGTAAGTGGATTTCTTTGATTGGCCAAGCCTGAGTCGCATGCCATCCTTTCACCAGTGGATGGGTCCCTCTGTTAGAACCACATATGCTATGAATAAGATAGAGTGATAGACTGATTAATGACTCTCCAGAATGCCCAGATCCTGACCCCTGAATTCCAAAAATGTTATGATATAAAGCAAAAGTGACTTTACAGTTGTGATTAAGGTAAGAATTTTGAGAGATGGAGATTTTATTATATTACTTGAGTGGATCTAATATATTCACAAGGGTCCTCATAAGAGGAAGGAAGGGAAATGGATAGAAGGAGGCAATATAGTCGTAGACACAGAGATCAGTGTGATGCACTTTGTAGAAGAAGAAAATAAATTTTCTTTACTTTCTTATGTTCTGTATTTGCGGACCTGAGAATTAAACTAACAAAAGACAGATTAACAGGAAAAGAGATATGGGGGCTTTAAAATATACTTTTAATTTTAAAGTACTTTAAATTGGAAATTAAAAGTATTTTATAATTTTAAAATTAAAATTTAGTTTTAATTAATTTAAAATTTAAACTTTAAAATACTTTTAATTTTGAAATTAAAAAAATACTTTAAAAATACTTTAATAAAAAATACTTTTAATTTTACATGCACAGAGCTTCACAGAAAATAAGTGAAAAATCCAAAGAGGCAATTAACCTCAGGGGCTTGTATACCATTTTAACAAAGGGTGATGGTTATGGAGAAGTGACTCATCAAAAGAATAGGGTTTGGGCTTCTAGGTGTTGCCAGTTCCAATTTATTGTGTGAATAACGGAAGGGCAGAAAGATGAAGATTCTTAGATAGTGGCACACAAGCAACTGGATTAGGGCAGGACAAGAAGGACAGAGCGCCTGTTCCTTTCTTCCTCTGAAATGCCACTGTTCCTAACAGAGTGCAACATTTACCTCCAGAACCTTTCTGAAACATTTTACTTCTTATCTAGATTTCTGGAATTCCAAAATGTCAAAAATTTCCGCCTCTGAGTTGCCTCTGAGAGTCAGAATCCAGCCAGTTCTCAGAGATTTCTACCTGGTTGAAGAACTGGCATAAGTCAACTTACACAATGGCTAAAAAAAAAAATTCTTCTGTTGATTTGAATTTGAAAAATTCTCACAAGTATCTATGATAAACAAAATGCTTGTTTCAAAATTTTCAACACTAAGAAATCATGGCTAGTGCAGTACCAAAAGCTATGAGGTTTTCCCAGGCCACTCCTTATCGCATCCATCTTACTCTTACTTGTCATAATGGGCATACAAATGCACAATGACAATAATAACATCATTGAAAATAATCCCTGCCATTAAGCACACATCTGCCTTCTTAACCTTGCCCTTAACAATAGATATCAATATCACTGTCAGTAACAGTGCTTTCTCACACAAAGAACCACCACCACAAGCATTTATCTCTGTCATTTATTTGTTACGTATTTCAATTCTTCCATTAGTGTCTTTTGTCAGGCTAATTATAAAGATCTTTTTCCATATTTGCCCCAGATCTAGGATTGATCTCTGAATCTGCAGATAATTCATTCTGTCTTCCTAATTGTAACCTTCCCTGTTGGTGACACTGGCCAGGGAGTGACTATTGCTGGCATGAGGAGACTGGAACTCTGTCCAAGTTTGCCCTGTCTCAGTACTTTGGTGACAGTCACATGTCCACAAACTTAAGTGGACTCTGAGTAGGACACTAACTTTTCTCTAATGCAGTGTCTCTTGTCCCTGGTGGAATATTGTAATCACTTTGGAGTCTAAAACCAAACAAGCCAACATACAACAATAACAATAATAACAACAAAATCTACCTAGGTGACACCCACATCATTTACGTCAGTCTTAGAGGCTGAGTTCAACACTGAAAACTACTGTTCTAGAGTTTAAATTGGTCACAATGCACAGGACTCACTGCATTTTCTAATGCCACATTATCTATTAAGACTAACAGATAGATAAAATCTACAAAATTCCAGCATGACATACTGAAGCAGTGGATTTCCACCAGGGATGACTATGTCCCAGACATTTGAGAATGTCTGAAGACATTTTTGATGATCATAACAGGGAAAGGGGATGTTACTGGCATATAGTGGGTAGAAGGCAGAGATGCTAAGCTCTCTATACTGCACAAGTCAGCTTCTAGCAACAAAGAATTATCCAGCCCAAACTGTCAATTGTCCTGAGGTTAAGAAACCTTGCCTAAAGGAAGGTGATGTTTTCCCTTTGTCAGTAACCTATCTGTAAGATCTACTGAACTGAATTGCAATGCTCCCAAAAGGTAAAAGGAGGTTCAGTACAGTTTTCTGTAAGAGGATTAGTAAGGAACTAGCTGATTGTTAAAAAATCATCTTTATATTCTCCTTTACTCTACAAAAAGATGTTCTTAGTGAAGATGTGGATAGTCCAGATTTTATTAAATCTATTCTTCAGTTGGCTGGTGGGAAACTTGTCACTTCTCCAAACACCCATCAAAAACGCCTGAGGGTTTTCACAGTTGCAGCAGATTCTAGATCTGCTGCAAATGTACATTTCCCAGCAGTTTCAATGCCATCCTTCTTGACAACCTTCCCCCAAATAAATATTTCCTATAAAAAAAATGAAAAGGGAAAGAAATCAAATGAACAAGATACTCAGTCATTCACATATGTAAGTCACATAATTTTACACTTGATCTTGGCTAAAAGGCCAAGACATGATGGTCACATGATCTTAGAGTAAAAAAATCCCTTATTATCAAACTGTTGTTCAGAAGAGTTGATATTATCAAAAGTTTTACAGATAATGGGAGTGTTAGGACTGATATTCTCATCTCTTGATTATTTATCCATTGCCTTTTCCACTGGTCAGTATACTTTTCAAATGTGAATATTATGGCTAAAGGGCCAGTTTAGTCATGTCAAATATAGTCATTTGAAAGCTGATGACTTTTTGGAAACTTTGCCCAAATAGGGTTAAGAATATCATCTGTTTTTTTTCAAATAGCAGTTATATCTCAATTGTGGAGCAGCACATGCACTGGACTGTGATAGCCTGACAGAGCAGGTGATATTTTCCAAAGAAGACTGCGGCAAATATTCTCTCCTATATGTTCTTTTTACAATGCGACGGTGAAGCTACTTAAAAGCATGGTGAGGTCTATTTCACCTGCCCTTCAACCTGGGCAGACCCTGCCAATTTCCTTGCCCAGTACAATAGTGTGTAAGTGATGTGTGTGATTTCCAAGGTTACTTCAAAACACTGCCATGCATTTGTGCCTTTTTACTAGTCTTGGGTGTTCACTCTTGGAACCCAGCCACCATGGTAGGAGAAAGCCAAGCCACCTATAGGTATCCAAGCCAAAAGACCCAGCTGCTGTCACAATAGACAGCCAACATCAGCTGTCAGACACGGGAATCAGTCAACCTTCAGATGATTCCAACCCCCAGGCATCAAGTCAGCTCCTGCATTCAGGCTGTTTCAGCTAACAACATGTAGAACACAGATACACAGTCTCAGCCGAGTCCTTCCAGAATTGCAGACTTATGAGCAAAATAAATGAGTGTTGGTGTTTTAAACTACTAAGCTTCAGGTGCTTTGTTATCTTATAGTAGATCACTGAAACACCTGGCATTATTAGGCTTTTGGATCCTACAACTAACCTAACTTCTTGTGACCATACTCAGCTCACAATGTATTTTTAATGATTATTTATGCAATAACTAGTTGAATCTATACTGTGCTCACAAAGAAGCTCTAGATTTGGTTTGTCAAATATTACAAACCCTGTAATGAGTGTCAATTAATCAATTAGCATTCTGCATCATGCATCGGCTTTTGTGAGTATGTTAAAAGTGGAGTCTGCTCCTCAGAGATATATCTACCATCTATTGCTGAACATACTGAACTTCTAAGCCTAAGAGACCCAGAAACTGAAGGGTGGTACATTCATCACTATAGGCCGGGCACGGTGGTTCATGCCTGTAATCCCAGCACTTTGGGAGGCCGAAACAGGCAGATCACTTGAGGTCAGGGGTTCAAGACCAGCCTGGCCAACATGGTGAAACCCTGTCTCTACCAAAAATAAAAAATATACAAAAAATAGCGAGGCATGGTGGCGTGTGCCTGTAATCCCAGCCCCTCGGGAGGCTGAGGAAGGAGAATCGCTTGAACCTGAGATTGCAGTGAGCCAAGATTGTGCCACTGTACTCCAGGCTGGGTGGCAGGGTGAGAACCCATCTCAAAAAAAAAGAAAAAATTCATCACCATAGAGGAACCTATCCTTTCAGTACTTGGTAGACAAACAAATAGTCTTTTCTCCGATACATGAACTTTATGGAAAAACTTAAATCTCAACTCTAACGATATCCTTTTCTTCACGTCTGAGAATTTTATATTTGATGGATCACTTAGTACAGCTGAAGTAAAAAACTAAGTAATTTTGACATGCTTTTGGAGAACATCCTTGGATATAGAGCTACAAACACTATTTTCCAAACCCTAGTTCTATCTGTAAATCAGCCAAATCTCTTCATAATCAGGCATATGTTTTTGTGAGAAAAAGTACTGTTTTTTATGCTGGCTATCCTCCATGACAGCAGAATATGTGTCATATCAGCTCACCAAGGAACTCCAGGCCAAGAGTTTTCGATTTATGGAGTCTTAGATGTGGTCTACAATGAGTTAATTGCTCTTGGGAGCAGAATGCTATCTTATAGATCAAAACAATATTTGAGATTTATTTGTACTAGTGAAATAACTCACAATAATATGAGATAATTTCTTCTAAGGCTATGGTCTCTTAGAGTTGAAAAATAATCCCTTTTCTTGGGAGCCAGGGATATAAATTAGGGATGGTTTTCTTGAGAAATAAAGTTTTTCAAAGTAAGAACTATTTTGAAGTATAAAACCAGGATGAAGATAGAAAGGGAGGGGAAAAGAATGTGGGAAGACAAGTCTAACCCGGGCCAAACACTTAATTTAAATTAAGACAGCTTGATAATGGTGCAAGGATAAAAAGAGAGCCGCCAATCAGCTTGATAATGGTGCAAGGAAGCAGAGAGCCCCCAATCAACTAATGCATTTAAGTAAACTTAATATATGACAGAACTACTACTGTGAATCATTAGCGAAATGATAAAATGTTTATTAAATATATGGAACAATATTATCCAAAACAAAGAAAGAAAGAAATTGGGTTCCTATATCATATGATTATTACTCAAAAATCAATTCCAAACGGTTTAACTTAAAAGTAAAAGGCAAACTTTAAATGTACAGACAAAAATATAGGTTAAAAAGTTTATGACCTCAGGGCAGAGAAATATTTCTTAAAATAATACAAAAAGCATAAAGTTTAAAGGAAAAGACTGATAAATTCAGCTACCCTAAAATTAAGACATCTTAGGCAAAGCACAAGTCACAAGATGGGAGAACACATCTGGAACAAAAATGATTGACAAAGCTTGATTATTAAAAACATATAAAGAAGCCCTAAAATCAATAAGAAAAGAAACCAACAATATAAAATGGGAAAAAGATAGAAACCAAACATTTCAAAGGAAAGGTAACACAACCAATAAAAATAAGAAAGCATTCAACTTCATCTGTAATTAGCAAGTGCAAAATTAAAATGAAAACTAGGATCCAAATTAAACCAGCAGCTTGTCAAAGAGTAAAGTCTGATTTTGACAAGTATGGACAAGACAGTGAGTCAATGGGCAACACTGTACATCTATGCTGGGAATATAAATAAGGAAACTATTTTGGAAAACAATTTAGCGTACGCTAATAAATTTGAACATATGCAGAGGCTATAAAATCAGCAATCCCCCTTATAGAGAAATCCTTGCCACACTTTACAAGGATACGTACAAACATGCATAAATGCATTGCTTATAATAAAAACCATGGAACCAACCTAAATCTCTATAGACTTTAGCATGAGTAAACATATTGTAGTTTATTCCACAGTGGAATATTATAAAGCAGTGGAAATGAAGGCACTGGAGCTATACATATCAATATGAATGTGTAGCAATGTATATCAGTACATAATGCCACATGAAAGTCATGGGAAAAGAGTCTCTGTGATTTAACACGTTTAAAAATGTATTATAAAACATGTAAGTATAAAAACATGTCAAATAAAGAGATATTGTTTACAGGAACTTATATAAATAGAAAACTATGAAGAAAAACAAAAATGATTAATGATATTCCAGATATGAATTACTTCCCCAAGGAGGTAGGAGGAACCAGTCAGGTACTGATACCCAGAGAGCTTTAGGACTATGTTTTGTGAAGCTAGGCGATTGGTTCACAATGTTCATTTCTATCAACATTTTAACATTTATACAAATGTGCTATATACACTCTTATCTAAATGATATATTTCAAAATTAAAAAAAAAGAAAATAGATTTCATGCTATCTGATGACAGGTTTCACGTCTAAACTTTCTGATATCATTGTAAGCTAGGACACTGAACCAGGTTGATTAACTTTCATTTCCGAGTAGCATTCATAATTAACTGCTCTGTGTTAACACAAGACGAGTTTGGTTCCTGTTACCCAAGCTATAAATAGATAAGCAAACATTATTGTGAGAGGAAAACAATGCCCAAGACTGGGAATATTTATTTTAAAAGATGTTCTCTGGGCTTTTGCCTTTTCTGCCTGACCCTGTCCTAAATATCCCCCAGAGGATAAGGTCCCCATCAAAGCTTTTCCCACATATGTCTACGTGCTTGTCAATCTCTACCTTTTTTACTCTAGAGCGCATGAGGAACCAACATCCTGGTTTCTCATGGTTGACCTTGAGCTTATCCCTGTTGTTATTATTACTACACTTAATTTTATTTTCCTTCATTAGACATAAGCAAAATGGAAAGATGGCTTCACAAGATTTTTCAATTGATAAAGATCTTATGAAGCTAAGTCCATAATCTTACTTTAAGTACATTTAGAGTTCAAAAATTACACCAAATCTTTGCTCTTAGGAATCCCATTTGATGAGACTAGAGACCTTCATAGTGTTCCACAGGGCAGCCAGCTGTTGACCACAATTGAAGCACTTGAGATCTAAAGACACCCACAGTGGATGAAATTCCACATTAAGTGTATATTCTGCTTGAGGAATTCTAAAAGTAAATTGCTTAGCGTTTTAATAAACAGCTTTTTCAGTTGTCTTTTTTTTTTTTCACTCTTCTTAGGTTGTAGTTATTAAATCTGAGACCACAAATTTGGGTTTACAAGAAATATAAATTTATTTTTCTGTGACATTAATATTCTACAGCTGAAATTAATTTCTAGTTGAGCTCACATTTCACCTAGTGGCAGAAGCTTAAGTTTAGTCAATTTAGTGTATTTACAGTTAAAAATATTTTGTTCCACTCCCCTACACACACCTTTTTAACTTAGATTTGCATCTACTTTCCACAGGGTATAGGTGTGCGCAGAACTGACATATGTGAGAAGTGAAAATCTGGTCCATGGTTTATCTATGCCGATGCCTACTGAGATGTGTGTTTTCCACCTGGTCCCCAGCTATCAGCCAACGCAGCTCACTCTATATCTTCCTTGTACTATCCATTATATGCCTTCAGGATCTGTGCTGTGTAAAAATATTACTTTCTTCTCTTTTCTCTTCTGAGGCTGTCTCAGTATGTCTGTCTCAAGCCTATCTGAGATACGTCAAGAACATATTTCTTACCTTCCACTTTCATGCTCTGTGGGGATATAAGTTGACTGCTGGGATAGTACTGTTTTCTAGTCTCTCTTCTGCTATTAAGTCCCTCTATTACATGGAATTATTATTCTTTCCTGGGAAAAATCTGAGAAGTGAATTGTTAGGGCTCATGGACTCTTGAGACTTGGAAGCATTCTTCTCTGCTGATAAAGTCTGTATGCTTGTCATGCAAAGCTCATTCTTCCCTTTTTATAAATTCTAAGAAAAACTCATTGGTTCAAATGCCAAAGCTCATGCATACAGATTTATGGCATACAGCCCTTCCTAGTTTGTCAGCTATACTAAGAGACATTCAATTCCAGTGTTGAATTCCTCAAAATATCACCAGGCATCCTGGTGATATTAATAAAGCAAAATTAAGTTTATTGGAACTTATTACAGTTGGAGAGAATATCACCTTGATAGAGTATCAGAAACAGCTCAGAAGGGGAAGGCAGAAGTAGAGTATTTATAGCGCTTTGGGATTTTGGGCTTAAGCAATCTAAGGTTGGTCTTTCAAAGTGGGTAACTGACTAAACTGGGCAAAATTTATGCTATAATGGTCATAATGGTTGTCAATGAAGCATGTGTTTTGAAGTATGTCTGGATAGATGCCTCTTTGTTTGCTAAGCAAGAATTTGCCAAGGTGAGAAGACTATTGTCTTTGATAAATTGAGTTTTAGAAATTTCTTCGAGCAAACAGTGAAGTTATTTATATTATATTTCGTGGGCAAAGTTTTTCTGGAAGAAATCGCTAAGTCATGTTGACATAGGTGATCAAAAGTCTTATGTGAGTCATATTGACATAGAAGTTCTCCAATTTAACTTGTTTCGACTCAAACTTGTATTTACACTAAATTAAAAAGTTATTCTTTGCCAGCTATACACTCAAAATACCTCAGGAATTCCAGAAAATACCTTTTATGTAACAGGGCATCAGAAAATGATTCAGAGATGATATCTTAAAGTGAGTCTTGAAAAATTACAAGGGTATAGAAAAATAGAAAAGAGTAAGAAGAAGAAATAGAAAAGGATAAGAAGGCAATTAGGAGAAAGAGTACAGGTTGAAGCCCCAGTGATGGCATTTGTGAAGAAAAATGAAGAGAATATTTTGACTGAGAAAACCGTCTAACTTTGAGAGAATAAGGTTTTTAAAAAATTTTTTGCTGAGTACATCAAAGCCAGATTATGACGGGCCCTACACGCATAATTAAGGGATCACTATATCTCTATTTACATTTATAATTAGGGCTTCCCAAAGATCTTTACATTTTTTGAATCTCCTAACTTGTTTTCAAATATACCCTAGATCACATTGTTTTGGGGGTGGTGGGGAGTGAGGGAGATGACTTTAGCAGTAGTAAGTAAATTACCTAATACAGTATTCTGCACATAGAAGGCATTCAATAAGTAGTAGTTGATATTATTATTACATTTCATTAAGCATTAAGATTTTAGTGACATTGTAATCAGGCATGCAGAAATGGTTGAACCCTGTGGACGTGAAAAAATAGTGAAACAAGAATTACAATTTGATTAATAGCTGCACACATGCACTCAAGGCTGTAGGTTTAAATGTACATTTGGATCATGAAGTGTAGGTCCACTCTTTGAAAAGAAAAATAATAGATGAGCAGTAAGAAAAATTAAATTTATTTACCCACTTACGTACATGCTACCAGAGAGGAGAATTTGAGTTGGCAACATTCCTAAGGGAAATCCCTACTGAAGTTTTTATCTTTTCCTCCCTGAAGGGAAAGAAATAAGGCAAAAGCAGCCCGGAGCCTGTGTTCCTGCGTTTTGTTGTTGTTCTTTGTTTAGAACACAGTGACTCTGCCCACTGGCAACTGTAATCTAATTTATGTCCTGAAACTCTGACCAGCCAGATTAACTACTCCCGTGATTTGGGATAGAGCAGCTAAGAAAAAGGTAGACAGAGGTATGAAAAGAAGACAGGGTACTGCTAAGTTTCCTGACCCCTACATTCTTCTGTTTTGGTCCTCTCTACAAATTCACTTGGGATGAGGATGTGAGTGTAGGATAGATTGATGATACTTTTCAAGAGACCTAGACATTTCTCATTCTGCCCCGTGTATCATTCTCCTCTCCG
The DNA here is from genome assembly GCF_000951045.1 of Mandrillus leucophaeus. NCBI lineage: Eukaryota > Metazoa > Chordata > Mammalia > Primates > Cercopithecidae > Mandrillus > Mandrillus leucophaeus. Next base: position 2,912,267 of record NW_012098876.1, on the reverse strand, counting down.
TGGGATTCCCAAAGGTGCTATACCCACAATGAATAAGACAAGAAAGGAGACTAGGCTCGCTTTATTAATAGCTGTGAAAGAATCTAACACTCACAGTGGAAAACTCCACATTAAAAGCTGAGCTGGCAGATTAGGATGAAGGTCTCCTATCTTTTTCTAAATCTACATTTTGAGATTCTGCACTATTTGGATGGTCATACAGAGAAAGGAAATATGGGGAGAACAATATGGCCAGGCCTACACTATATATCTGACTTAAAATTCCCTGGATAGTCATAAGCACCAGATGGGCAGAAAGGAAAAGTCTGCATTTGGTTTTCAGGACCTATTAAAATATATTTTCCTTTCTCACTAGAAATCATGACCCATTAATATTCCAAACTCTGAACATTTATGCTAGTAACACTTCTTCCATTGCCAAGGAGCAGAAAAGAACTGAACAGTAGAGCCAGAGAAGGGGTTGAAATTTCTTTCTCCCTACTAGAGTTGCAGGCATTTGCTTTAGAAAGACAGAGGAGATCTGTGAGGAAGAGAGTATTGAGAAGCAAGCTTCTCAATGTATTACCATACATACATCATTTTTCCCTGAGGTCTCTTTAGCTGGTCAACTCTAGGCTACTGATTTCATTATACCAGCTGGCCAACCAGTTAAAGCCTGCATGGAGGGACATTACTTGTGACAGAATTTAATCTCCATAGGAGCAGATTGTATTTGTCGTTTTCAGTGTATGATATAGTGCTTGATAAGTATTTGTTGAACTGAATGCATGACTGCTCGTTTGCATGTATGACCCATTCTTTGAGAACTGCTGAATCAGGGATCACATGCACCTGCCCTCATTTGCAGGTACATACAGTCTGGGTTATTTTCTTGCATGGTGAAAATACTTTCTAGCAATTCTTTCTCTCATGCCCTTTCACTCAGATGCCATGAAAGCTAAAATCTCACCTTCCCAGGCTGCCTTGCCATTCAGGGTAGCCATGAGGCTCACTTATGGCCAATGAGGAGTAAGCAGAGGTCTGCTGTCATGTCTCTGGAAAGTTTTTGCTCTATTAATAAAAGGGAAAGACACAAATGATGCTACCCTGCTCTCTTCTTTCTGCCTCAAAATGGACATTTGTCTAATATTTGGGCAGCCATCTAAATGCCCAAATCTGAAAGTGAGGTTAAGTCATAAATGTTGACACTGACACTTTCAAGCCACTGTATCAATACCGGCAATTGCCTATGTCTAAGCTTGTTGCTACACGAGGAAAATAAAGCCTTACTAATTTAAGCTAATAGAAGTTTTTCGTGTAGCCATTAACATTCTTGACTGTTGCAGAACTTATCTGGGAAGAAAACAGAAAAAAATCGTAAAACTCAATCACCCAAATGGATCACATCTGAGTTGAAATATGATCATTTTCCTTTGTGCAATATAAACATATTCACTCTGCATCTGTGTGATACTTTCCCCAGGTGCACAAGAGTGAAGATGGAAAGTGTGGCTTCTCTGGGTTTTTACTTTTGAGTTCAGGAACAAATATAGAAAAATCATTATCCATAGAGAAGAAAAACCTGGGATTCAAATTTCAAGTGTCTGACTTTATTCTGTATGCAGGACCCTGACACTTGAAGCTAGATTTCCCACTCAGGTTTCACAGATCTACATGTCTGATTTTTGAAAAGGTGCTTTGTATTGCAACAATGTGGTTGTGCACTGCATTTCTTTTATGTATTTATACTGTTATATATTTCTTCATTAAGAACACAGCAGATATACCAAAAAAGAAATGTGTTGGCTGGGTGTAGTGGCTCACACCTGTAATCCTAGCACATTGGGAGGCTGAGGTAGGTAGATCATGAGGTCAGGAGATTGAGAGCAGCTTGGCCAACATGATAAAACCCCATCT
>NW_012098876.1:2902648-2903761 GCF_000951045.1 Mandrillus leucophaeus | reverse complement strand
ACCCATCAACCCATCATCTAGGTTTTAAGACTGCATTCATTAGGTATTTGTCCTAATGCTCTCCCTCCCTTTGTCCCCCACCCCCCGACAGGCCCCATTGTGTGATGTTCCCCTCCCCGTGTCCATGTGATCTCATTGTTCAACTCCCACTTATGAGGGAGAACCTGCGGTGTTTGGTTTTCTGTTCCTGTGTTAGTTTGCTGAGAATGATGGTTTCCAGCATCATCCATGTCCCTGCAAATGACATGAACTCATCCTTTTTTATGACTGCATAGTATTCCATGGTGTATATGTGCCACATTTTCTTTATCCAGTTTATCATTGATGGACATTTGGGTTGGTTACAAGTCTTTGCTATTGTAAATGGTGCTGCAATAAACATACATGTGCATGTGATGTGTCTTTATAGTAGAATTATTTATGATCCTTTGGGCACATACCCAGTAATAGGATTGCTGGGTCAAATGGTATTTCTGGTTCTAGATCCTTGAGGAATTGCCACACTGTCTTCCACAATGGTTGAACTAATTTATACTCCCACCAACAGTTTAAAAGCATTCCTATGTATCCACATCCTCTCCAGCATCTGTTATTTCCTGACTTTTTAATCGCCATTCTAACTGGCATGAGATGGTATCTCATTGTGGTTTTAATTTGCATTTCTCTAATGAACAGTCACGATGAGCTTTTTTTCATATGTCTGTTGGCTGCATGAATGTCTCCTTTTGAGAAGTGCCTGTTCATATCCTTTGCCCACTTTTTGATGGGGTTGTTTTTTCTTGTAAATCTGTGTAAGTTCCTTATAGATATAGCCAAGGAAATCCTAAGCAAAAGGAACAAAGCTGGAGGCATCACTCTACTTGACTTCAAACTATACTGCAAGGTTACGGTAACCAAAACAGCATGATACTTGTACCAAAACATATATATATATAGACTAATAGAACAGAAAAGAGACCTCAGAAATAACACCACACATCTACAACCATCTAATCTTTGACAAACTTGACAAAAACAAGCAATGAGGAAAGGATTTTCTATTTAAAAAATGATGCTGGGAAAACTGGCTAGCCATATGCAGAAAACAGAAACTGGACCCCTTCCTGACACCTT
>NW_012098876.1:2898568-2900942 GCF_000951045.1 Mandrillus leucophaeus | reverse complement strand
TTAGCATTTTAAAATACTATATTATTCTAGATTATTGTGCTTCCAGGAAATGGCCATACATTTCAGTCAGCTCACTAGCAAAAAAATATAGGGAGTTAGACAAATTTGAAATTGGATTCTGGTTCCACCATTTATAGTGATATGAGTCACTTGCAGCAAGTATACTGGTTAGTTCTTAAGAATGTGACTTCAGACAAATAATTAAACCTATCTTAATCTCAGTTTTCACAGCTGCAAATGAATTACTAAAACCAGTCATTAAAGTTGTGGTAAAAAGTAAAGAAATATACTTGATATATAGTATTAGCTATCATTATTATTAATTAGAACTTGACAGACTAATATCCACTCTTTTGGCATTATGGTTTGTTGGTACGTCCACAGGTTCACTCTTTCTGGGATGAGACAGGGGAAGCATAATGACAAACCAAACCACTGCTCCAGATCTTCAGTCTATGCTCCTCCACATTCCTGGGCAGCTGCTTAAACTATTTCAACCAACAGCACTTTAGAAGACAGGTTAATCTGAGTGATGATGACCTTTGTTAAGCTATCTCCAGGATCCCAGAGGTTGGCAAGGCTGAGAGTCAGAGGTGAGAGGGAGGTCAGGATCAGTCCCTCTTGGAAGTTAGAGCTGCAGATGAGTTGGAGCAAGTGGGAGTTTCCCTGAAGAGGCCCTATTCTTGATGCCAGAAAGAGGAAAAGCAGATGTTTCCTCACCATCCACCTTCACGGCTAGCTCCTCTGCTCCTCTGTAGATTAAAGGCTTAAACAGCTGCACTTTTGTTAGCTTATTGATCTTGAATAAAGGAATTCTAGGCAAGTTCTTTATTTGGTACAACTTGTCCAAGAGGTATAGATTGTGTCATAAAAGTGTACCTGCCAGATTGTTTCACTGAATCATAAGCGAAGCTGATTTTCTGGAACTGACAATCATACAGTAACAGTTTCCAGCATTATCCTAGTGAATGTGAAAGGCAAATCAGGCAAATCCCAAAGATAGATTTACTTATTTGTTTACAGAACGGAAAAGTTGAGATGGAGATTTGCCTGAGTCTGGGAACTTACCCTCAATGAGCCCAGGTACTCCCAAGACAATGTGGGCTTAGAAGAGACCTCATTTATCATTTGAGATTTGCTATTAAATAGCCATGGTTTCTTAGGGATCATGCAACATTTGTGGATCTTCTGCTACTCCATCGATAACATGAGCTTGCGTGTTTTCGGTTATGAACAAGGGTACTACCAGATCTAATGCTATAATTCTTTGATTAAAAATGGAAGCATTGCAAATTTGGCTGATGAATGACGATATGTAAATAGATACAACACCTTTCCTTGTCTTCATCATGATAAGAATAGCATTATGCTATATGTTTCTGGACTGGAATATGCCTTTTAGTGTACCTGAAATTGCCCCTTTCAATATACACAAGCAAATATAAGTGTCAAGTTTTTCTGGTGATAAATTTCTACCACTGTGAGATTCATTTGCAAGCAGATAATAGGTTATTAATCCCTGGGGCTTATACTCAGTACAGGATATGTTATTTCACTAGACCCTGTTATTTTGGGTTGAAGAAATACAGAGATGTATGTATTCTACCACTATAAAAAAGCAGACTTCCAAGACTGTAGTTAAACTGGCACAGGCCTGCAGCGCCACCTGTTGGCTATTGTGTTAATACAATAATAATCACAGAGTCCTAAGCTTTCAGAAAAGAAAGCTTATTATCTCCAAAGTATGTGTGTATGTGTGTGTGTATATATATGTATGTTTACACACACATATATATACATACACACACACATATATATATAGGAAGGGTATGCGCAGGGCAAGTTTAAGTTAAACTCACTTTTATTTGAAAAGAAAAAAAAAACGTGTCCCTAGAAAATGGGTGGGGCTACTGAATTCTGAACGGCCGTGAGGTGACAACTGATTTTCATTTACTTTATTTTTAAATGAAGCACTAGAGGAAAATGGGAAGATAGGATAATAAAATTTCAAAACTGGATAAGTTTTTAAGTAATAATATAACCTCCTTACGGTGCAGATGAAAAGAAAATGAAACAGAATGGAATGTATCCCGTAACAAGAAGCTGTGTATCCCAAGCTACAGCGCTTGGTACTGAGGCTGCCGGAACTAAAACTAACTTCAGATTTAGTTCACGGTTCCATCTGGGTAGCTTTCTTTAAAAAGGTGCATTTTAAGAGATCTTCATATTCTTTATTTTTACCAGAATTATAACGAGTATCAGGGGCAGTTCTTGCAATATCCTTATTTAAATTTACAGAATTGTGGAAGTAATAATTAGTTATTAACCCTCCATTCTATCTCCCTGTTAAAAACTTTCAACAACTGTTAACATG
>NW_012098876.1:2892630-2896783 GCF_000951045.1 Mandrillus leucophaeus | reverse complement strand
ATGCTGGGAAAACTGGCTAGCCATATGCAGAAAACAGAAACTGGACCCCTTCCTGACACCTTACAGAAATTAACTCAAGATGGATTAAAGACTTAAATATAAAACCCAAAACCGTAAAAACCCTAGAAGAAAACCTAGGCAATATCATTCAGGACATAGGTATGGGCAAAGACTTCATGACTAAAACACCAAAAGCAATGGCAACAAAAGTCACAATTGACAAATGGGATCTAATTAAACGAAAGAGCTTCTGCACAGCAAAAGATACTATCATCAGAGTGAACAGGCAACCTACAGAATGGGAGAAAATTTTAGCAATCTACCTGTTTGACAAAGGTCCAAATTTTTTATTTATTTTTTAAATGAATGACCAATAGCACATTAATTCTTAGGGAGAAATAACACTTGTACTCATCTCCTGTAAGCAGTAAGGAGAATGAAAACATAGGAGCCAGTTCTTTCTTTTATAGTCAGTTTTAAGGGAAGAGGGTAATGAGTATTGGAGACTTTAGAGAGGAAAGGAAAGCAGGGTGCATCAAATTGAATTAACTGAATGCTACCTTCATGCCTTCAAAGTGATCTTAGAGACTTCATATTGGAAAGGTGTATGGGTCCCCAACCTAATTTTCCATTCAGTCCATTGCCCAAACTAGATGATAAAGGATTGTCCATAATTCTTTCTCCTTTAACCCCTATCAATTGTAGCACTTCCAAAATCTCTCTTAATCTAACCTTCCCTTTTCATTCTCATGATTACACTTTAGCACAAGTGACCTATTATGCTGCAACTGCCTCGTAACTAACCTCTTGCTCTGGAAGTCTATTTTTGTCCCACATGGTTACCTTCATGTTTCTTAAATGAAAATTGGATCATGTCATTTCCCTGCTTGAGACCACCAACCAGGGAACAGAATCCAAGCTTCTTAGTACGATATATAAAACTTTTCAATGTGGCTTAAATTGGAAAGTATTTTCCTATTCAGCCTCATTTCCTGGACCAACACACCTCCAGTCCCTCACAATTCAGGGTCTCTTTTGCCCTACACTCTTGTGACTTCTGCATCTCTGTCTATATTTACAGTCAATTCCTCCAGTCTGTTGTGCCCCTTCATACCCATCACTAGGAAAATTCCTGTTCATCCTTCAACGTCCATTTCCATTCTCACTGCCCCTAAGGAGCCTTCTCTAAAGTTCTCAGCCAGAGAGCTTCTCTGTTGTGTATACTTGCACTCTGCTTTTTTATTACATTATTACAGCATGAAGCTCATTGTATTGTGTAGCTCCACTAGCATATTAGTCTTCCTTAGATGATGAGTTTCTTAATGTATAGATCCTGATAGATCTTTCCAGCACTTCAAATTGTTATCATGCACTATTCTACAATATTTACTGAAGATTAAGCATGAATCCTTCACTATGCTAAATACGAGAAACACAAAGATAAGCCATGAATGATGCCCACATTAATGTTACTCAAAGCCTACCATTTCTGCATTCTAAGTATTCAAACAGTTGGCACTATGGTTTTAATGGTTGTCTCCTCCAAAAGTGATGTTGAACTTCCACCCCCAATGTGGCAATGTTGAGAGGGGGCCTTTGAGAGGGTATCGAGTAATGAGGGGTCTTCCCTTATGAGTGGATTAATCTGTTCACATATTAATGGGTTATCATGGGCATGGCCCACTGGTGGCTTTATAAGAAGTGTGACCTGAGCTAGCACAGTAAGCTTGCCCTGCACTGCCTCAGGACTCTAAAGAGTCTTTGCCAGCAAGAAGTCTCTCAACAGATGCAGCCCATCAACCTCGGACTTCTCAGCCTCCAGAACTGTGAGAAATACGTTCCTTTTATTTATAAATTTACTCAGTTTCAGTTTTCTGTTATAAGCAACATAAAACAGACTAAGACAGTTGGAGAAAGGAGAGGAATTTTATGTTTCCTATACTGACTGAACTTCGTTGCAATGTGGTGATTCTCAGTGGTGATTCACCAAAATCAGTGGTGAAACAGTACAGTAGACAGTACAGTAGACCCTCAAGCAACATGAGTTCAAACTGCATGGGTCTATTTATACATAGATTTTTTAAATGAATACAGTTGACCCTCCACCAGGTGGGTTTCCTATCCACAACAAAATGCAGATCAAAGATACAGTATTCAGGTGCTGTGAAACCCATCTATATGCAGGGCAACTTTTTGTATCCACAGGCTTTGCAGGGACAGATGCGTATAATAGGATTTTGGTACATATGAGGAGTTCTGGAACCAATCTCCTGTGGATACCAAGACACAACTGTACATGTAATATGTACAATTTTAGCTCTTGTGGGTGGATATAACAGCTAGTATCATCTTGTCATGTGTATTGCTTTATTTAAAAGTTTGAAATCACTGTCCAATGTCCTGCCTGTAAACTGTATAGTAGTACTCTACAAGCACAGACTTCTTAATGTTTGTGAAATAAATAAGCATATGGATGGATGAATGGAGGAGCTACCGGAATGATGAACAGATGGATAAAATTGAGTTCCTGATTCTCTGAATATCTGTTGTACTTGGTGCTTAAAGCTGTGGGCTATGATGTGGACACTTTTTGTTGATATGTAGAACCATTATCACTTTTCTGAGCTCTTCTCTGTCCAGTATAGGCATAAAGATTGGAAGTAGCATTCCTCAGTTGTCCTTGTTAGCTTGAGTCTAGTTAAATTCTATCAGAGAGGCACTTTAATGAGATTTAAAAACAGAAGAAAAGGAGAAGCTATTATCTTCTGGTGGCAGCTGTAGGCAGGTGAGTGGGCATTGGCAGAAAGCCAGTAACGGGTTTTACCTGTGACTTCATATATCATATCATAAGTTGCCCATGTTGGTCCACAAATAACTGAGATACTTGGAGATGATTTTGTTGAAATTCCTCACCTTTTAGGTTTCTTGAAATTTTCTATGTTGGTCTTAATTCATCCAGCTTTCCAATAATTGTGTAAGTTTTTCCTATAGTACATTTCTTTCTATCCAAAATACATAGAATAAATTGTAGTTGATGCAGACTTTTGGTTGGAAAACGAAAATAAAATGGTTATCTATACTAATGAATATTCAATTCAAAGACCTTTATAGTCTTTGAATGCATGTGCACGCGTGTGCACACACACACACACACACACACACAGAGTCAATTCTGGCTTAAATACTTTCTTTAATGGAAAGCTTATTACTTCACAAGGTAGCTAATTACCCTCTGTGAGAGTTTCTAATTACAACAAAAGTAAAAATTCATCTTTTTTACACCTGAAATGATTAGCCATCATTACTCATTTATTTTCTGATTCCGTAGCTACTCCACCTCTAGAAAGTTCATAGGCTCTGGGCATTAATGGTGTCTACAGGCAAGTTTAAGATCCATACCCTTGGATCTTCTGCTAGAGATAAGTAGGAAAGTAGAATAGTAAAATAATTATGCATGTTTTCTTAGGGTGACAAATTCAGTTTAGGTTTGATAATATAAACATACCTCACTACTGGAATATAAGTTTACTAAAGGGAGTGGCAAAATCTTCAAATCCTTCAAATTCCCGTTACCTTTAAATTCCCAGTAATAAATCTCATGTTTCTTTGTTACTGAGCTGAAACCAAGTAAATGAAAATGTTTTAAAAACCTGTAAATCTAGCATCAAAAAAGAGAAAAGTTTTTAGCTTCCCAAGTCTTTACATTGGTTCACTTCTAAGGAAGTAGCGCAATTTCTTTTACAGTTCAGACTCTAGATCAGAATAAAATATTTGTTATAGTAGAAACTAACACAGTATAGAGTTATAATTACTCCTGTAGGACATGAGAAAATAAAAATATTTAAAACCAAATAAGTAGAAAATAAAAATATTTAAAACCAAATAAGTAGCAGGGAACTGCTTCAGTTTTTCAAGCCAAACTTAACTAAGTTTGAATAACCTTAGAGAAAATTTAGCAGCTGTTTATTGACAATCCTATTGCCTTTAACATACTCAGAAATAACATGTATACATTTTTTCAAAAGTCAACGAAATAAGCAAAAAGTTACTATATTGTCATGTGTTTTAGAGGATATGTAGCATATTAACATGTTGTAGTAATATTTTATTGCTATCATTATTAAAATTTTGAATGAAACTTTGAGTTCTGGCC
>NW_012098876.1:2889363-2891295 GCF_000951045.1 Mandrillus leucophaeus | reverse complement strand
GCTAAAAAGAAAATGTTAAAAGTAGTCATAGAACAAAGAAACATTTTATGTAGAGGAAAAAGGATAAGGATGAGAGCAGATGTCTTGTTTGAGACAATGCAATATAAGAGACAATTTTATGTGTTAGTAACATTTTTAGAGTACTGAAAGAAAAGAAGGACAACCTTGAATTCTTGAGCTAACAAAAATACCTTTAAAAATGAAAGCAAAAGAAAGACTTTTTCAGGCATACCAATGCTGAAATAATTCATTTATAACAGTTCTGAACTATAAAAAATGCTAAAGGAAATTCTTCAAGCAAAAGGAAAGTAATACCAGATGGAAATCTGGATCTATACAAAAGAATAAACAGCACCAAATAAGGTAACTCTGTGGGTTAATATAGATACATTTTGGTTGTTATTTAAGTCTCTGCGAAAGATAATCACTGTTGAAAGCAAAAAATAAGAATATATTATAAGATTTATAAGATTTCTAAAAACAAGATGTCTGGAAACAATAGCAAAAAACCAGGAGAATATAAATAGGTATTTCTATGCTTTGTGAGGTCCTAATACAAAAGGAGGTGTAATAGTACTTAAAGATGTAAGTTAAGATTGAATATTATAAGCCCTAAAGCAAACACTAAAATAGTACAAACTAAAACTAATAAGCCACATATAAAATAGAATCATATGAAACACTCAGTTAATTCAAAAGAAGACAGAAAAAATAACAAAAATATACAAGTTGGAAAAAAGAAGTAAACTTGTCTTTATTTTGCAAGATAGTGTAATCATCTGTGTAGAAAGTTTAATGTAATCTACAAATCACTATGATTATTAGTGAGTTCAGCAAGGTCACAGTGTACAAGATTAATGTAAAGAATCAATTGCATTTCTACATACTAGCAACAAACAATTGGACATTAAAATTTAAAAATGCCATTTACAACATCAAAATATGAAATACATAGAAATAAATCTGACAAAAATGTATAATGCTTGCATACTGAAAACTACAAAAAATTGCTGAGAGAACTTAAGGAAGTCAAGTAAATAGAGAGAGATGCCACCTTCATGATTAGAAGATGACTTATTTTTAAGATATCAATTCTCCAAATTAATCTATGGATCCAACACATTCTAAGTCAAAATCATATTGGCATTTTTTTGGGTAGAATTTTACAAGCTGATTCTAGAAATCATATGAGAATGTAAAGGCTCTACAGTAGCAAAGTAATACTAATAAATAATAACCTTGAAAAATAAAAATAAATTTGAAGAATTTATACTACCTGACTCCAATAGTTATACATTTAGATAGATATAATAATCAAAACCATACTATATTGGTGTCAACATGGACAACTTAACAAATAAAACATAAGATAGAGTCCATAAATAGAATTACTTGTGTATGGTTAATTGATTTTCATTAAAATTACAAAGGCAATTCAGTGGAGAAAGGATAGTGTTTCAACAAAGGCTTCTGGAATGATTAGATATCCATATGCCAAAAAAATCAAAACAAATTATTGATATCTTGCACCATATACAGAAATTAACTTGAAATGGATTATAAAAAAAGATGTAAAACTTAAAACTACAAAACTTCCAGAAGAAAAATATAGAAGAGATTTTATGACCTTGGGTTAGGCAACTATTTCTTAGACCAACACCAGAGGCATGATCCGTTAAAAAATAAACAAATTGGACTTTACCAAAATTAAGAATTTCTCACTAGGTGCAGTGACTTATGCCTATAATCCCAGAACTTTCAACAGCAAGGCGGGCATATCACTTGAGGTCAGGAGTTCGAGACCAGCCTGGACAAGATAGAGAAACCTCATCTCTACAAAAAATAGAGAAATTAGCCTTGTGTGGTAGGATACATCTGTGGTCCCAGCTACTGGGGAAGCTGAGGTGGGAGGATCATTTGAGCCTGGTTGTC
>NW_012098876.1:2883779-2884758 GCF_000951045.1 Mandrillus leucophaeus | reverse complement strand
CCAGAGAAAATTAGAGAAAATGCCCAGAGTTCATAAAGGCCCAGAAATACTGCCTCTTACCACCAACCAGTATGTAGCCCCCTCATAATTATTCATGAGGCACTGGACAGCATATTCAGAAGACTTTTATCTCATTATGCTGCTCTCAGCTTGCCTAGCAAAGCTTGAAACAAGACTTAAATAGATCAAACTGTTTTTAAGTAACTTATATCTTAGAACAAGATTTGGGATATGTACAGGAATACAAAAATATCCATCCCCCCAAAAGGTAAAATGTATAATGTCTGGCATCCAGTCAAAACTTATCATTTTGTGAAGAAACAAGATAATACAGCTATAATGAAGACAAAAAAATCAATCAATTAAAACTGATTCAGAATGACACAGAGGAGACAGATGATAGTTAACAGGAACACTAAACCAGTTATTATAACTATAGTTCATATGTGCAAGAAGCTAGAGAAAGATTTAAGATGTTAAGTAGAATCATGAGGATATGTATTTTTTTTAAAAAAAACCCAAATCAAACTTCTAAAGATAAAAACTACATAAAGAGAAGAAAACATGAGTTAACACAAAAACATAGCAATAGAAACTATCAAAAGGGAAACAAACAGGAAAAAAAAAAAAAAAAACAACCAAAAACACTGAAAAAGAAGAGTATCAGTGAGCCATGGGACAATTTTGATGGCCTAATATATATGTAATTGGAGTTTACAACGGGAGTAGGGAAAGATAAAGCTATCCGGAGACTTGAGACAGAAACCTTTCTATTGATAAAAGTTAAAGGTCAAAATAAGTGAGAAACTCAATGAACTCAAATGACAAGACACATAGGGAAAATTGCAGCATCACATATTATAATTGATTTCCTTAAAACAAGTGCTAAAAAGAAAATGTTAAAAGTAGTCATAGAACAAAGAAACATTTTATGTAGAGGAAAAAGGATAAGGATGAGAGCAGATGTCTTGTTTGAGAC
>NW_012098876.1:2880723-2883064 GCF_000951045.1 Mandrillus leucophaeus | reverse complement strand
AAATAGAGAGAGATGCCACCTTCATGATTAGAAGATGACTTATTTTTAAGATATCAATTCTCCAAATTAATCTATGGATCCAACACATTCTAAGTCAAAATCATATTGGCATTTTTTTGGGTAGAATTTTACAAGCTGATTCTAGAAATCATATGAGAATGTAAAGGCTCTACAGTAGCAAAGTAAGACTAATAAATAATAACCTTGAAAAATAAAAATAAATTTGAAGAATTTATAGTACCTGACTCCAATAGTTATACATTTAGATAGATATAATAATCAAAACCATACTATATTGGTGTCAACATGGACAACTTAACAAATAAAACATAAGATAGAGTCCATAAATAGAATTACTTGTGTATGGTTAATTGATTTTCATTAAAATTACAAAGGCAATTCAGTGGAGAAAGGATAGTGTTTCAACAAAGGCTTCTGGAATGATTAGATATCCATATGCCAAAAAAATCAAGACAAATTATTGATACCTTGCACCATATACAGAAATTAACTTGAAATGGATTATAAAAAAGATGTAAAACTTAAAACTACAAAACTTCCAGAAGAAAAATATAGAAGAGATTTTATGACCTTGGGTTAGGCAACTATTTCTTAGACCAACACCAGAGGCATGATCCGTTAAAAAATAAACAAATTGGACTTTATCAAAATTAAGAATTTCTCACTAGGTGCAGTGACTTATGCCTATAATTCTGGAACTTTCAACAGCAAGGCGGGCCTATCACTTGAGGTCAGGAGTTCGAGACCAGCCTGGACAAGATAGAGAAACCTCATCTCTACAAAAAATAGAGAAATTAGCCTTGTGTGGTAGGATACATCTGTGGTCGCAGCTACTGGGGAAGCTGAGGTGGGAGGATCATTTGAGCCTGGTTGTCAGAGGTTGCAGTGAGCCGGGATCACGCCACGGCACTCCAGCCTGGGCGATAAGCCAGACAGTTTCAGACCCTTTCTCAAAAAAAGAAAAAATATTCTGCCCTTCAAAAGATACTATTATATGGTAATACAGGATAAGCTGTATGCTGAAAAAATACATTCACAAATCACATCCAATAATGAACTTGTATCAAGAATGTATAAATCACTGTCAAAAATAACCGATGAAAAAACACATGGGTTAAAAGAAAATTGGACAAATAACATGAACGAACAATTCACTAACATATAAACATACAGCATATAAACATAAAAAACATGTTCAACATAATTGGTTATTCGAAAAACGCAAATAAAACCATATGTGACACTACTACCCATCTATTGGGATGCCTAAAATTTAAAATAATCATGTCAAGTGTTACTGAGGCTGTAAAGAAACAAATTCCTATACTGCTGCTGGGAATGTAAAATGCCCCAATCAGTTTGGAAAAGTTTGGAAGCTTCTTAAAAAGTTAAACGTATGCCTACCATATAACACAGCTATTTCACTTCCAAGTATCTACACATGACAAGTGAAAGCGTACCTCCACACCTTTACATGCATGTTCATAGCAGTTTTAGTTGTCAGAGGTCTAAACTGGAAAATGCCCATTTGCCCCTCAACAGATGAATGGATAAATGATGATATAGCTAAACAATAGATTAGTACTTCTCAAAAAAGGGAATGAACTACTGATACACAAAAACATGGCTAAATCTCTAATCATGCTGGATGAAAATGGCCAGACAAAAAAGAGTACCTACTGAAGGATCCCATTTGTATAAAATTCTAGTCAATGTCAACTAAACTGTAGTAAGAGAAAGCAAATCAGTGATTGCCAGAGAATGGTGAAGGGACAAGGAGGGTCAGAAAAGAAGGATTACAAAGGAGAATGAGGAAACTTGTACCTTGTCTTGGTTTTGTTGATGGTTTCATTGATGTGCACATACGTCAAATAAGTGTAAAGTTGTACACTTAAATATGTGCTGCTTATTATGTCAAGTAAATCTCCACAAAGCTGTTACACATTTTTTTGAATGAGGTACAAAATAATTTATGAAAACCATGAAGCAAAGAATTGTCCATTGAAACAATCATAATATTCAAGATTCTGCCTTATGCCAAAAATAAGGATTTGGTTATCAGTTTTAACTATCATATGAACTCATAAAACCAACTACTTTGAGAAACCCGAAGATTTCCTTCTTTAGGGATGGTAGTTGCAAAGGCACTGGATTTCACGTTGCTGTTTCTCACCTTCTCAGATTATAAGTAGCAGGGTAGGGTAGAATATTTTAGTACACCATGCAAAGGCTAATATATGGTGGAATCAACAGCTACAATGCATTTCCCATTCTGATGCTCCACGCTTCCAGGACTTATGGCTCCGTCCACATGCATAAC
>NW_012098876.1:2867850-2875308 GCF_000951045.1 Mandrillus leucophaeus | reverse complement strand
CCATGAATATAAAATCTATGAATATCAATGCTCCTGCCAAGTTTTTCTCAAGAACTTTTCCATCAAGTGAGACTTCTACCAGCCTTTTATGAGACTGCTCATTTTCATTCACACTCACCAGCATGGCTATTAAAATGTCTTTGCTAATTTGATAATTAACTAATTTAAGTTTCATGAGAGTAGAGACCTTTATATTTTTCACCCATATGACATCTTGCCCATACCGGGGTGCTCAATAAATATTTATTAACTAAAATAATTATATATAACTTATTTGAACTGGCATGTATTGCTGAAAGTTCACTTCGAGTTATTACTGTAAGTTGATATCTTCGTAGATTTTTTTTCTTTCTTATATATTCTGGCAAATGACCATCATTATTACTTATTATCCAGGGGAATGCTTTTTTAAATTTATAATTTAATCTCCATGGGTTTATTTTGTCTTGGTCAACTCTTGACTTAGTTTCTGTGTTAGAGCATTAAGCATCCCACTAGTAGTAGTCACTATAAGGTACCCACCCCCGTATAATCAGATCATACTACAAATTAATGTTTGTAGCATGCACGTGTGTACACACCCATGTATATACTTGCATTCTCAATGAGGACAGTAGAGCATATTGATTATGATGAAGATCTAAAAAGTTGTTTTACACATAACTACATATACCTTGCCCTCACTGGTTTAGCAAACACTATTACATGATTCATCTACTTAAATGGAGAAGAGATAAAATGCTAGATATTATGTATAAAGTGAAAAATCACCTTTTCAGATTAACTATTGTCTTTTCCCAAACAGATGTTATCTCATGAACTTTTAGGCAGTATGTATTTTATTAATTTGTTTAGATTATGAAAAACTGAGTTAGTTTAGCATGAATTTTCAATGTCGAGTTTGTAATTGCTTGAAATTTGTCACTAGGAAGATAAAAAAGGATCAGATGGCATTGCCCGATGGACGGGATACTGCTCTTAATCTAATTAATTGAAAAGTAAAAATGCAATAGTGTGACCTAGTTTCAGGATTGATATAGCTTTAGCCATAAGCCAAGATTTAATTTTTACCTTGTGCCTAATAACACAAACTCTATAAGCAAATGATATGTTTTTCACTAATAGGATCTTAGAATATAAAACAATCTATCTTTTACCATCCCATTCCCATTTATTTAAACAAGATTCATCAAAATTTTCTTACTGCCAAATCTGATTTGTATTAAATACCTAATCAATAAATATTCAGTAAAAGTGGCTCACGTTTAAAATCCTATTTGAATGCTCCATGTCCTTTAATGCTGTTGACAATTTCCTTGAACTACTTTGAGACCCTGACCTTCGATTTCATGGTATATATATTTTTTTCTGGATATTTTTCAATAACTCTAACCATTCTTTCTTGCTCTTTCTTCATTCGTTTTTTAAACATTGGCCTTTCCAATTCATTTTCTTCTCTCTTTTTTCTTAAAGTCCTTTTCCCTTTCCGCCAGACACTCTCACCCATTCACTGCCATGGCTTTTAACAACCACCTACAATCCTTTAATGCTTAAATTATTTTTTCCAGCCCAGAGACCCTGGTGAACTCATTGTCAGCCCCCAACTGCTCTTCTCTCTGTTTTCCTTATCTTCATTGGCAGCACCACCATCCACCCAGTCATCTGAGTCAGAATTCTCGAAATTACACTCCATTCTCATCTGTATCCTCTAAATCCAATTAATCTATAAATCCTTCCAATTTTAAGTACAAGTAATTCCTAAAATCCTCTCCATTTTTCTGTCTGACTACTCTTGTCTTTGAGCACTTCTCATTATTCTCGACAAAACTTGGAGTTTCCTTACCAGGCTTTTTGCTTGTAGACTTACATCTTCCAAATTGCACCCAGAGTGCTATATAACATAAGTCTGATAATATATCTCCTTTATCTGAATATATTTAATGGGTCTTTATCTCTTACAAGATCATGTCCAAACCACCATGTACGGCAACAAGCCCTTCATAATCTACATCTGAAGTCTCATCTTCAAGCTCACTAAATACTCCTACTCTATCTGCATCATACTCTATTGGATTATTTCTATATCTTCAGCACCTCTCCAAGCTGTTTCATATTTTTATTTTATTATTATTATTATTTATTTTTATTTTTGAGATGGGGTCTTGCTCTGTTGCCCAGATTGGAATACAGTGGTGGGATCTTGGCTCACTGCAACCTCTGCTTCCCTGGCTTAAGCAATTCTCCTGCCTCAGTCTCCCAAGTAGCTGAACTACAGGCATGTGCCACCACACTCAGCTAATTTTTTTTTTTTTTTTTTTTTGTTTTTTTAGTAGAGACAGGGTTTCACCATGTTGGACAGGCTGATCTCAAACACCTGACCTCAGGTGATCTGCCCTCCTCGGCCTCCCAAAGTGCTGGGATTACAGGTGTGAGCCACTGTGCCTGGCCTGTTTCACATTTTTACACTTTGCATTCATATTCTTCTACTTAAAATGACCCTTTCTCACTCATATCTATGTGAAGTTTCTTTTAAGACCTTTCTTCAATCATTAATCATTTGCTCTATGCTATAACAGTACCAGATATATGCTGCATATAACCTGTTATATTGTGATTTACTTGCTACATATCTCATATATCTCATATAAATGTCCTTGAGGATAGAAACTATTTGTTAGTCATCTTCAGTGCTAAGCTCATGGATCTGCTTAAATATTTTTAACAAGTAGATGAATGGATAAATTAATAAATACATTTATGAAGTATAGATAAGGACAACAGTATGTAAGTTGGTTTATTTATGTTATTTTGCTACAACTTACGTTCAAAATATTATTAGATCAGTGCTGTAAATAAGTTAGAAACACAAGGCAAGAATCAAACTGATTGTGCATGATGTACTGCTAGGTTGGAAGTCACTTGTCAGCTACATAATATTGAGCAAGTCACCTAACTATAATACTTTGTACCCCAGGTTCCTCATCTGTAAACTGAGCATGATAATACCCACCTGTGCTAATTAGGATATAGGCTAAAATTTTATAAAAAGATGTTCTAAGATATGACTTAAAGATGCACACACACACACACACACACGCATTGGAATATTTGCATTGGAAATGCAAAACCAGCAATGATCTTTGAAGAAAATCATTCCAAGTTCACATGTATTACTTTGACTCTCATTCTTTTCAAGACAACTTACTCGCACGGCCGCCTATTCTTGCAAAGGATGTTAGGAATATATACCCTCTGTGTGGGTGCCCATAGGCACGTAGTGAAGACTCTATAAATATTATCTATTATTTTTCTTTATAGTCAAGTAAAGAGATTCAGGGGGTTTAAATAACTTGCCTTGGATACTCACAGAGAGTAAGTGAAAGAGTAAGACTCTGAACTCTGGTCAGCCTGAGCATAAAGATTTCCAGCCTTCCCACTACCTAAAATGTACTGCACACTTAATGGCATCTGGAAAAGTAGAAATCAAGTCCTGTTCTTGTCCTATAATGGCATTTGTTTTAGTGAATGTAGCCTCTGTGTTCTTCAAATGGCTTTTTTATGTCAAAGTTCATGGAGTCTCAAGGTTTCTACACTTCCAGTTATCCCTGGAAGTATTTGGATTCTTGTCTGGATTTTGGCAATATCTCAGAGATAACATCATCAAAGGAGCTGGGAAAAGGAGTATCTGCATTCATTAAGAGAAAGAAGTTTTCTGCCATATTTTATGTTCAGATAACTTTTTCTATTATATGCAATGGAAGGGTTGGCAGGCTGGTCTCAGTTCTGAGAATTACAATCCACTTTTAAGTTCTTTGCCTGGTGTAGTGGTTGAATGGTGCCCCTAAAATATATGTCCACATCCTAACGTCTGTAACCTGTGAATGTGACATTATTGGGCAAAAACAACTTTGAAGATATAATTAAGTCAAATACTTTGAGATAAGATTATCCTGGATTACTGACTGGGCCCTAAATCCAATGGTAAGTGTCTTAATAAGAGTCAGAAGTGAAGACACAGGGAGAAAAGGCATGTGAAGAGAGAAACAGAGTTTAGGGTTTTGCAGCCACAAACAAAGGAACACCTGGGGCCACCAGAGGCAGGAAGATGTAAAGAAAGATTCTCCTCCAGAGTCTTTAGAAGAAATGTATCCATGTCAACACTTTGATTTTGTACTTCTAGCCTCCGGAATGCTAAGAAAGTAAATTTATGTTATTTTAAACTACTTAGTTTGTGATATTTTGTTATGGCTGCCCTAGTGAACTGATACAACTATTATAGAAATTTTAGCTGATAATTTGTTAATCAAGATCTGAAAGTAATGAGTAAGAGTGAAGGCACTGAGGCTAACAACACTTTTTCTACTTCTAGATCCCAAAGAATATGAAAGGGTGAAAGAATGTGGTAGAAAATGCAAGGAAGAGTGAGAAAGAGCAAAAGAGGGACACAGCCTCCTGAGTTGGTAGGGGGCAGGATCCTCAGAGACTGCTTGAGGACCCAGGCTCAGGGGGAGGTGAGCAGATGCTGCAGGGGGCTCATCACATAGCTTCAGGGCCAACTTTCAAAGATACTCCATCCCTCCTGGGAGGCTTTCTTCCCTGGGTGACTTATCTACACTCTGAGTCACACGTAGTATTTGTGTATCATTATGGTTAAATCCTCTAGAAATATTTTTAACTTTCAACTTTTAAAATACAACCAACCATATATGGAAGGGCTAACTGCACTGTGGGTACCATCTAGATGAGTTATCCCTAGAGGGTATTCCTGGGGAAGTCATGGCAAAAATGTCATGGCTGCGGGAGGCCCTGGTGAAGGAGGAGATTCTCTGATTCTTTCTGCCAAGAATTCACTTTTGTTAATAATTATTAAAAGTATTAGTTTACATGGCATTTCTATAGTATGTTGTTAGTATAACTGTGCTTTCACACAAACTGTCTCATTCATTCTTTACATTAGCCCTGTATGGTGGACAAGGATAGACATTATGATACTTTTATCAAAAAATCCTCATTTATTAAGTGAAAAATCAGGACATTTGGTGACTTCCTCCAGGTCATAAACAAAATAATGAATGGAACTGGAATTAAAATGGAAGATTATTGATTCCTTTTATCCAATCTTAATTCTATGTTGTTCTTTCATCAATTATTCAACCAACAGTTATTGAGCTTCTAATATATTCAATGCTAGGCATTAGACAGAAAGAGGCATAAAAGATGGAAGAGTCCCTATTTCAGAAACATTGTGGTCTTCACAGAAAGACAAGCATACAAATGCCTATCTAACTCTTAAAGCAAAATGAAATATAAGGAGCAAAGCCCTGTGATAATTTCTTATAATAACAAGACTTTAATATGTTGTAATGGTGATTGGCGTCTTTTCTCCAGTTAGCACCTATTATTATACAAGGCTGTGGGCAAAAGTGGACATAGGGAGGTAGTGAAAGTTAAGAAGAGAAATGATTTGACATGTATGAAAGTGCAAGGTGTCCCTGCATCACAAGTATTCTTCCAGATGAGAAACTGAAACCACTAAATGGAGAATTTGTGGTTTTGCTATCACTATCCTGGATGTGTCAGCCAGCTGCAAAACCCAGACTTGTCCTTATTGCTATTTAAGCCAGAACAGACAACCATCATTCAGTGGTACGCAGGACCAGGATGCATTCAGTCCTGCATTCAGATTCTTATTCCAATTCTGCTCAAACTAATGCAAATTCTGGCCTTCATATGACTTTAAAAAATCATTATGGGTTCCAAATAAGATAACTGACAAATGAAAGAAAATGAAATTTAAATGTGAACAAAATCCGCTGGATGGTTTGAATTCCCCTTATTAAAATGTTTTAACATTGTTTTCCAGTTAATGAATTTTCTATTTAAAGTAATTCAAACACGTTTTTCTTAAATTATTCATTATAAAATGTGATTTTAAGCCAGGTTTTCTTGCCTCTGCATTCCATTGGCAGATGTTACTCACAGAGATGGTGGAACATAACTGCTTTCTTCTGTAGTAGAATTTGTATCTAGACATCAGAAAGCCAAAGAAGATCCCATTAACAAGACGCGTTAGAGACCATTTCCACTATGGGAATCCTTCAAAGATATTGTGGGTTGGTTTTCAGACTACTGCAATAAAGCAAATATTGCAATGAATCCACTCACACAATTTTTTCGGTTTCCCTCTGCATATAATAGTTATGTTTACACTATTATCTAGTCCATTAAGTGTGCAAAGCATTGTTTTAAAAATGTACAGACCTTATTTTAAAAATATTTTATTCCTAAAAAATGCTAACAATCATCTGAACCTTCAGGGAACTATAATCTTCTTGCTTGTGGTGGATCTTGCCTGGATATTGAAGGCTGCTGACTAATCAGCGTTGCTAAGGGGTGGGTGGCTGTGACAATTTCTTCTTCTTTTTTTTTTTTATTATACTTTAAGTTCTAGGGTACATGTGCACAACATGCAGGTTTGTTACATATGTATACATGTGCCATGTTGGTGTGCTGCACCCATTAACTCATCATTTACATTAGGTATATCTCCTAATGCTATCCCTCCCCCCTCCCCCTCCCCACAATAGGACCCAGTGTGTAGTATTCCCCTTCCTGTGTCCAGTTATCTCATTGTTCAATTCCCACCTATGAGTGAGAATATGCAGTATTTGGTTTTCTGTTCTTGGTGATAGTTTGCTGAGGATAATGGTTTCCAGCTGTATCCATGTCCCTACAAAGGACACGAACTCATCTTTTTTTATGGCTACATAGTATTCCATGGTGTATATGTGCCACACTCTCTTAATCCAGTCTGTCACTGATGGACATTTGGGTTGATTCTAAGTCTTTGCTATTGTGAATAGTGCCACAATAAACATACGTGTGCATGTGTCTTTATAGTAGCATGACTTACAATCCTTTGGGTATATACCCAGTAATGGGATGGCTGGGTCAAATGTTATTTCTAGTTCTAGATCCTTGAGGAATGGCCTCACTGTTTTCCACAATGGTTGAACTAGTTTACAGTCCCACCAACAGTGTAAAAGTGTTCCTATTTCTCCACATCCTCTCCAGCACCGGTTGTTTCCTGATTTTTTTAATGACTGCCATTCTAACTTGGTGTGAGATGATATCTCATTGTGGTTTTGATTTGCATTTCTCTGATGGCGACGGATGATGAGCATTTGTCATGTGTCTGTTGGCTGTATGAATGTCTTCTTTTGAGAAGTGCCTATTCATATCCTTCACCCACTTTTTGATGGGGTTGTTTGTTTTTTTCTTGTAAATTTGATTGAGTTCTTTCTAGGTTCTGGATATTAGCCCTTTGTCAGATGAGTAGATTGCAAAAATTTTCTCCCATTCCATAGGTTGCCTGTTCACTCTGATGGTGGTTTCTTTTGCTGTGCAGAAGCTCTTTAGTTTAATTAGATCCCATTTGTCAATTTTGGCTTTTGTTGC
>NW_012098876.1:2861916-2863421 GCF_000951045.1 Mandrillus leucophaeus | reverse complement strand
TATTTCTGTGGGGTTGGTGGTGATATCCCCTTTATCATTTTTTATTGTGTCTATTTGATTCTTCTCTCTTTTCTTCTTTATTAGTCTTGCTAGCAGTCTATCAATTTTATTGATCTTTTCAAAAAAACAGTTCCTGGATTCATTGATTTTTTGAAGGGTTTTTTTGTGTCTCTATCTCCTTCAGTTCTGCTCTGATCTTCGTTATTTCTTGCCTTCTGCTAGTTTTTGAATGTGTTTGCTGTTGCTTCTCTAGTTCTTTTAATTGTGATGTTAGGGTGTCAATTTTAGATCTTTCCTGCTTTTTCTTGTGGGCATTTAGTGCTATAAATTTCCCTCTACACACTGCTTTAAATGTGTCCCAGAGATTCTGGTATGTTTTATCTTTGTTCTCTTTGGTTTCAAAGAACATCTTTATTTCTGCCTTCATTTCGTTATGTACTCAGCAGTCATTTAGGAGCAGGTTGTTAAGTTTCCATGTAGTTGAGTGGTTTTGATTGAGTTTCTTAGTCCTGAGTTCTAGTTTGATTGCACTGTGGTCTGAGAGACCGTTTGTTATAATTTCTGTTTTTTTGCATTTGCTGAGGAGTGCTTTACTTCCAACTATGTGGTCAATTTTGGAATAAGTGCGATGTGGTGCTGAGAAGAATGTATATTCTGTTGATTTGGGGTGGAGAGTTCTGTGGATGTCTATTAGGTCTGCATGGTTCAGAGCTGAGTTCAATTCCTGGATATCCTTGTAAGCTTTCTGTCTCGTTGATCTGTCTAAGGTTGACAGTGGGGTGTTAAAGTCTCCTGTTATTATTGTATGGGAGTCTAAGTCTCTTTGTAAGTCTCTAAGGACATGCTTTACGAATCTAGGTGCTCCTGTATTGGGTGCATATATATTTAGGATAGTTAGCTCTTCCTGATGAATTGATCCCTTTACCATTATGTAATGGCCTTCTTTGTCTCTTTTGATCTTTGACGGTTTAAAGTCTGTTTTATCAGAGAATAAGATTGTAACCCCTGCTTTTTATTGTTTTCCATTTGCTTGGTAGATCTTCCTCCATTCCTTTATTTTGAGCCTATGTGTGTCTCTGCATGTGAGATGGGTCTCCTGAATATAGCAAACTGATGGGTCTTGACTCTTTATCCAATTTGCCAGTCTGTGTCTTTTAATTGGACCATTGAGTCCATTTACATTTAAGGTTAATATTATTATGTGTGATTTGATCCTGTCATTATGATATTAGCTGGTTATTTTGCTCATTAGGTCATGCAGTTTCTTCCTAGCATCGATGGACTTTACATTTTGGCATGTTTTTGCAATGGCTGGTACTTGTTGTTCCTTTCCATTTTAGTGCTTCCTTCAGGATCTCTTTTAGGGCAGGTCTGGTGGTGACAAAATCTCTAAGCATTTGCTTGTCTGTAAAGGATTTTATTTCTCCTTCACTTATGAAGCTTAGTTTGGCTGGATATGAAATTCTGGGTTGAAAATTCTTTTCTTTAAGAATGTTGAATATTGG
>NW_012098876.1:2857911-2861866 GCF_000951045.1 Mandrillus leucophaeus | reverse complement strand
AAGCTTAGTTTGGCTGGATATGAAATTCTGGGTTGAAAATTCTTTTCTTTAAGAATGTTGAATATTGGCCCCCACTCTCTTCTGGCTTGTAGAGTTTATGCTGAGAGATTTGCTGTTAGTCTGATGGGTTTCCCTTTGTGGGTAACCCGACTTTTCTCTCTGGCTGCCCTTAACATTTTTCCCTTCATTTCAACTTTGGTGAT
Source organism: Mandrillus leucophaeus (assembly GCF_000951045.1). NCBI lineage: Eukaryota > Metazoa > Chordata > Mammalia > Primates > Cercopithecidae > Mandrillus > Mandrillus leucophaeus. The sequence continues at coordinate 2,861,663 of NW_012098876.1, read as the reverse complement.
TCTGAAAAATATGTGTCTTGGAGTTGCTCTTCTCGAGGAGTATCTTTGTGGTGTTCTCTGTATTTCCTGAATTTGAATGTTGGCCTGCCTTACTAGGTTGGGGAAGTTCTCCTGGATGATATCCTGCAGAGTGTTTTCCAACTTGGTTCCATTTTCCCCCTCACTTTCAGGCACCCCAATCAGACGTAGATTTGGTCTTTTCACATACTCCCATATTTCTTGGAGGCTTTGTTCATTTCTTTTTACTTTTTTTCCTCTACACTTCTCTTCTCACTTCATTTCATTCATTTATTCTTCAATTGTTGATACTCCTTCTTCCAGTTGATCGAGTCAGTTACTGAAGCTTGTGCATTTGTCACGTAGATCTCGTGTTATGGTTTTCATCTCTATCAGTTCTTTTAAGGACTTCTCTACATTGGTTATTCTAGTTAGCCATTTGTCAAATCTTTTTTCAAGGTTTTTAGTTTCTTTGTGCTGGTTACATAGTTCCTCCTTTAGCTCTGAGAAGTTTGATCAACTGAAGCCTTCTTCTTTCAACTTATCAGTCATTCTCCGTCCAGCTTTGTTCCTTTGCTGGCAATGAGCTGCGTTCCTTTGGAGGGGGAGCTGTGCTCTATTTTTTTGAATTTCCAGCTTTTCTACACTACTTTTTCCCCATCTTTTTGGTTTTATCTGCCTTTGGTCTTTGATGATGGTGATGTACTGATGGGGTTTTGGTGTGGGTGTCCTTTCTGTTTGTTTGTTTTCCTTCTAACAGTCAGGACCTTCAGCTGCAGGTCTGTTGGAGTTTGCTTGAGGTCCACTCCAGACGCTGTTTGCCTGGGTATCAGCAGCAGAGGCTGCAGAAGATAGAATATTGCTGAATAGCGAGTGTTGTTGTCTGATTCTTTCTCTGGAAGTTTCGTCTCGGGGTGTACCCAGCCATCTGAGGTGTAAGGTATCAGTCTGCACCTAGTGGGGGATGTCTCCCAGTGAGGCTACTCAGGGGTCAGGGACCCACTTGAGCAGGCAGTCTGTCCATTCTCAGATCTCAACCTCTGTGCTGGGAGATCCACTGCTCTCTTCAAAGCTGTCAGACAGGGACATTTACCTCTGCCGAGGTTTCTGCTGCTTTTTGTTTAGCTATGCCCTGTCCCCAGAGGTGAAATCTACAGAGGCAGGAAGGCCTCCTTGAGCTGTGATGGGCTCCACCCAGTTCGAGCTTCCAGGCCACTTTGTTTACCTACTGAATCCTCAGCAACAGTGGGCACCACCCCCCCCCCCAGCCTCACTGCCACCTTGCAGTTAGATCTCAGACTGCTGTGCTAGCAATGAGGGAGGCTCCATGGGCGTGGGACCCTCCAGGCCAGGTGTGGGATATAATCTCCTGATGTGCCATTTGCTAAGACCCTCGGTAAAGCGCAGTATTAGGGTGAGAGTTACCCAATTTTCCAGGTGTTGTGTGTCTCAATTTTCTTTGGCTAGGAAAAGGAATTCCCTTCCCCCTTGTGCTTCCCAAGGGAGGCAATGCCTTGCCCTGCTTCAGCTCTCACTGGTCGGGCTGCACCCATGGACCAGCACCAACTGTCCGACATGCCCCAGTGAGATGAACCCGGTACCTCACTTGAAAATGCAGAAATCACCGTCTTCTGTGTCACTCACGCTGGGACCTGGAGACTTTAGCTGTTCCTATTCAGCCATCTTGGGCGTGCCCCCCCAACAACTTCTTACAATAGGACAACAATAAAGTTTGCCACATTAATTGACTCTTTCTTTCACAAAAGAGTTCTCTGGAACATGTGATGCTGTTTGATGGGATTTAACCAATAGTAGAACTTCTTTCAAAATTGCAGTCAATCCTCTCAAACCCTGCCTCTGCTTTCTCACCTAAGTTTCTGTAATATTCTAAAGTCTTTGTTGTCATTTAAACAACGTTCACAGCATTTTTACCAGGAGTTGATTTTACCTTAAAAACCACTTTCCATAGTTGCCCATCCATTACAGGCAACTCCTCATGCATTCAGATTATATTATGATATCACAGCAATTCAATCACATCTTCAGACTCTCCTTCTAATTCTAACTCTCCTGCTATTTTCACCATGTCTGTAGTGACTCCCTTCTCTGAAGTCATGAACCCTTCAAAGTTATCTGTGAGAGCTGGAATCAACTTTTACAAAATTGTTGGTAATATTGCCAGTTTGACCTCCTTTCATCAATCACACATGTTTTTAATGACATCCAGAATGGTGAATCCTGTCCGGAAGGGTATTAATTTACTTTGCCTAGATCTATTGGAGAAATCATTATTTATACCAGCTAAAGCCTTATAAAATGTATTTCTTAGGTAATAATACTTAAAAGTTGAAATGACTCCTTGATCCATGGGTTGCAGAATAAATGTTGTGTTAGCAGGCATAAAAACATTAATCTTGCACATTTCCATCGGTGCTCCTGGGGAACCAGGTGCATTGTCAATGAGCAGTAGTATTTTGAATGGAATCATTTTTTTATGAGCAGTAGGTCTCAACAGTGGGCTTAAAGTACTCAGCAAACCATGATATAAAGGGATAAGCTGTCATCCAGGCTTTGTTGTTCCATTTATAGAGTGCAGGCAGAGTAGATTTAGCATAATTTTAAGGGCTGTAGGATTTCCAAAATGACAAATGAACTTTGACTTCACCTTCAAGTCACCAGCTACATTAACCCCTAACAAAAAACTCAGCCTGTCATTTGAAGCTTTGAAGCTTGGTTTTGACTTCTTTCTAGCTATAAAAGTCCTAGATGGCATCGTTTTTCAATGTAAGGCTGTTTTATCTACACTGAAACTCTGTTGCTGGGGTGGCCATCTTCATCATTCATCTTAGCTAGATCTTCTGCAGCTTCTTCACCTGACACTTGCTGCTTCACCTGACACTTTTATGCTATGAAGATGACTTCCTTAAACCTCATGAACCAGCCTCTACTAGCTTCAAATTTTTCTTCTTCAACCTCCTTCCTTCCTTAGCCTTCACAGAATTGTAGACAGTTAGGGTCTTGCTCTGGATTAGGCTTTGGCTTAAGGGAATGTTGTGACCGGTTTGATTTTCTAATCAGACCTCTGAAACTTTCTTCAGATCAGCAATAAGACTTTGTTATCATTCATGCATTCACTGGAGTAGCACATTTAATTTCCCTCAATAACTTTTCCTTTGCATTCATTACTTGGCTAACTGTTTGGTGCTAGAGGCCTAGGCTTCTGACATACCTTCCTCACTAAGCTTAACCATTTCTAACTTTTGATTTAATACGAGAGATATGTGACTCTTCCTTTCATGTGAACCCTCAGAGGCCATCGTAAGGGTATTAATTGATCTAGCTTCAATATTGTTGTGTCTCAGGAAATAGGGAGACTTGAGGAGAGGGAGAGAGGTGAAGGAATGGCTGGTTGGTGGAGCAGTCAGAGTACCCAGCATTTATTGATTAAGTTTGCCATCTTCTATGAATGTGTTTTGTGATGCCCAAGAACAGTTGCAATAATAAATCCAAGATCACTGATCACGTATCACCATAGCAGATATAATAATGATTAAAATGTCTGAAATATTGTGGGAATTACCCAAATATGACACAGAGACACAAGGTGAACACATGCTGTTGGAAAAACGGTGCTGATAGACACAGGTTTGCCACAAACCTTCAATTTGTAAAAAACTCAATATCTATGAATCAAAACAAAAGTGAAGTGCAATTAAACAAGGTATGCCTGTCAATTTGTAAAAAACTCAATATCT
>NW_012098876.1:2856392-2856900 GCF_000951045.1 Mandrillus leucophaeus | reverse complement strand
TGGAGTCTCACTCTGTCACCCAGGCTGGAGTGCAGTGGTGTGATCTCAGCTGACTGCAACCTCTGGCTCCTGGGTTCAAGCGATTCTCCTGCCTCAGCCTGGACTACTGTACCCTGTAGTCATTCAGGAGCAGATTGTTCACTTTCCATGTAGTTGAGTGGTTTTGAGTGAGTTTCTCAATCCTGAGTTCTAGTTTGATTGCACTATGGTCTGAGAGATAGTTTGTTATAATTTCTGTTCTTTTACATTTGCTGAGGAGTGCTTTACTTCCAATTATGTGGTGAATTTTGGAATAAATGTGACGTGGTGGTGAGAAAAATATATATTCTCTTGATTTGAGGGAGAGAGTTCCGTAGATACTTATTAGGTCTGCTTGGTGCAGAGCTGAGTTCAATTCCTTGATATCCTTGTTAAGCTCTTCTTGTTGAATTGATCCCTTTACTATTATGTAATGGCCTTCTTTGTCTCTTTTGATCTTTGTTGGTTTAAAGTCTGTTTTATCAGAGAC
>NW_012098876.1:2849225-2856342 GCF_000951045.1 Mandrillus leucophaeus | reverse complement strand
TCAATTTGTAAAAAACTCAATATCTATGAATCAAAACAAAAGTGAAGTGCAATTAAACAAGGTATGCCTGTCAATTTGTAAAAAACTCAATATCTATGAATCAAAACAAAAGTGAAGTACAATTAAACAAGGAATGCCTGTATTTTATTTACTGTAAAATTAGTAACCTATCCTGACATTCTCTTAACAAGTTGTACCTGTGTCCTTTTATACTTTTACTTTTTTGTAATTATTGTAAGTGTACATAAGCATTTTCATTTATCAGCAGAGAAAACAGATCCTCAGAGATGGTAAGTGGCAACTGCAGCATTACATACTTATCAATGGGTGATTGGTTTATTTTGGACTGCATGTTCTCACACGCTCACTCTGTTTCATCAGAGCACTTTTTCTCGACTCAACTAAAATGCCAAGTGCAGCCAGACAGTCAAATAGACATATTTGATTATTTGACTGTCAATATTTTATTTCATGGCCAAAGTGTTAATGATACCACAGATGAAACTGGAAAACTATTTGCCTGGGTTTTGGACAGTATTCAGTATTCTCAGCCCTGTGATGATGGAGGTAATGTGGGAAAGTTGAGGTGTGATGCAGTCCTGCTAATCAGATGCAGTCTGGATATTGGAAAGTGCTTGAGTACCCGTTGACACACACATCACATCACTGATACCGTACTTGCCATCGCCTTTTCTTTCAGCTCTTAGATATGTCTTGGCAAATTATCAGTGCTGAAAAGAAGCATTTAAAAGTCAAAGGGAAGCTCAAGTGCAACAATAAGGATTTAAGGAATCTGAAATGACAACCACAAAGAAATTCTTCTAACAGTTTTTGAAGCTTGTTATTTCTTTAGCAATATGTCCTTCTTGTAGCCTTTGTGAGACCAAAAGAAGTATTAAAATCAAAGAGGCTTCCTTGATGTTTGATAGGGACTTATCACATAAAATGTGTTTTAGAATGGCAATGATGGACTTTTCTAGTTACTCAGAGATAAAAAAAAAAAAAAAAAAAAAAGATGTTCCAATGTCAAATGGGAAGCTGGAAAGAGAATTTAGGGCAAGCAGAAAACTTCACTCTCTGCCTTCTACATAAGCCTGCCTAGTGCAAAGCGAGAAGACAGAAAAGTGATGGAAGACACACCAGTGTGTCATTCCCTGAGCCCCAGATCTTACTTTGGTTGTCTTATATTTGCAGGACATTCCAAGACATGGTTAGATCCCAGCCTGACTCTCTGAAGTGAGTACATTATAGCATGATTGTGAAGAATGTGTTTTAGATCCAGCTTGGTTGCATATGAGCTCTGTGGCCTGGGGCAAGTTTTTTATCCTCTCTATTCTTCCCACATATAAAATGGCTGTCACCTACTTAATTGCCATTCCTATCCCCCATCTTAGTTGGGAGAGCCTTGCTCCCACACAACAGATTCACAGTGCTATTATTCACTATATCAGCTTCCTTTGCACTGAGCACCTGAACATGATTCAGTCCAGTGAAATCTAGTGAGATCTCAGGGAAACATGCTTAGAGGCATCTAAGATGTAAGAGAGGAGACTCTCTTTTTCTTTGCCAGTCATTGTAATTCCATGGTGATGTAGCCACCTGGTAGCTATGATAGATAAGGGTGAGAAAGAAGCAAATATAAAAAGAAAGACTTACTGGAGAGTTGTAAAAACCCCCAATTCTTCTGTTTTTCTTCTATTTATTTTATTTTCCTCCCACTGCCCTAAATTCTTAATAGTATTCATAGATTACTGGACCAGCTCTGGCATATACCCCGCTCCTATCATCTTCTTCTTCTTATAAGAGACAATAATGGTCCTTAATGTTACACCAATTTTAGCTAGGTCTTCTGCAACTATAGCTGAAAGGATTATAAGAGATACAGTAATTATTACTTACCAAGTGGTTGTAAGGGTTCAAGAAGATAATGCATCTGAAATACAATACATTCAAACACAAGTCTTGACATATGTCCCTATAGCTCTAGATAAATAACGGATGATGGTTATAATAATAATAATAAAAAAAGCTATTTCTCAAGTCTGATCATTGCCCACCTCCACTAATATTGGCTTTGTTTTGTTTCTTACTCTGTTGCAGCTTGTCAGGATCACCTATATCTTAAGATTTCATGGGGTTGACATTACTAGATTTTGTTTTTCTTCATATGCACCAGTGTTTCTTCAGCCACCATTGCCCAGTGCACAGCTAGAGTAACCTAAACTTCGTTTAGTTTCACTTCCGTCCCATATATTAGTAAAAGTGACAACAATTTTCCAGTGATCTTGAGACATCTTCCAGAGTGTCTCTTATGTGCTTCCTGAAAAGTCCTGGCCCTCCTCAGTGTTGATTGCCAGGACCTCAGCTGCTGATAAGCAGCCAGGAAGTAATTGCCCATGTTACCCACTGTGGTCACCTCCTTCTTGGCAATGCCACCTCTGCTGGTGGCCCTGCCTCTACCAAACACCTCTGCTGGAATGCTCAACATGTCAAAGTGGTACATGGTAGGTTACTCAGGATGCTAAAGTCATGACTATTTTGTGCATAAATGTGGGCTTCATGTTTCTCCCTATTCTGTGTCACATTTAGACATATGAATCTCAAAATAATTTTACTAAGAGCTCAACATCTTAAGGAAGTTTAATTAAAATAAACCTGTATTTTTTGGCTTCTCTCCACATGCTAGCCCTCTCACTTTTCTAGACTGAAGTCCATTTTCTAGACTGAATTCTGGCCCTAGCAACAGGAGAGGCAATCATCGTATCTCATATAGAGTTTTCTTTTCATGTCTATTAACTGAGGTTTGGCTGGTGGACCAAATTTGTCTGCTTGGTCGCTCTCTCTCCTCTAATTTCCCACAGGCAAATATAATTTGGGCCACCTTTACAACCAAACTTCTAGTTATTTTCAGAGTCATGTGAAACCCAACCATGCACAATCTTGGGTTTAATTCCATTTTTACCAACCACCTAAAATCATCAAGCAGGAAGATCTGTCATATAATTTTTTCCCACTTTTTGCCTTTGAGAACACATTTTATCAATGCAGACTAAAGAGAATATTACTTTGCCCTCAAACTTCAGAGTACTTTACTCCAAATAATAAACTCTAGAGACATTTTTAACCCAATGCTTAAAAACCTAAATGTCCTGAAGTGACCCAAGGGTTGGCCTAAATCTGTCACACTGCAGCACAAAAGGAAATTCTTCTCATTTGATCTTTTGTGAAAACAGAGTGGCTGATCTACCATTCATCTCCAACACAGCATCACTCTTTGAGCAAATGAAAAGTTATCTATGAAACTTCTATTTTTCCTCAGAGTTGAAAATTCTAGAGACTGGAACCATTTTCTACCTTCATCATTTTAACTTTCCAAGAAGTCTGTTCAGTGACTCTTCTTTGAAATGTCTTCATGCCCTTACATGCTTCCTGATCAGATAAAGGGACTCCACTTGCTTTGATCTTTCTTTGTAAGTCCTACTTTCTTCTGCTTTCATAGTCATCACTGACCTCCTCCTGCACCTTCTCTAGTATTTCTGTTTTGAATATATCTCATGGCTAAAATCTTATGTTTATCTTCCTCATGGAGGGAGGAACAATGCCAATAAAAGCAAAAGTTATCTTCATGAGGAAATGACTAAGCAATAACTTAGTAGCTTCTCATATGTTTCGACTAGACAACATTTCAACCCTCAGAAGAGAACATGGTGGGGATATGCACGCAGGAACCATTCTTAAAAAAAAAAAAACAAAAAAAAACACTATTGGGTAACAAAATTAGCTCTGGACTCATATAGGTTCAAAGCCCTAAGAAAAAAGTTAAAACAAAAAATTTCTAGGGCATTTTCAAAATCACCCACAGAGCAAACTCCCCTTAGAATACTTGTCTTTATGGCCAGGATTGGGTCTGTAATCCCAGTACTATGGGAGGACAAGGCAGGTGGATAGCTTGAGCCCAGGAGTTTGAGAACAGACTGGGCAAAATAGGAAGACCCCATCACTATCAAATATACAAAAAAAAAAAAAATTTACCTGAGTGTGATGGTGTGTGCCTGTAGTACCAGTAACTCAGGAGGCTGAGGTGGGAGAATTGCTTGAGCCCAAGAGGCAGAGGTTTCAGTGATTCGAGATCATACCACTGCACTCCTGCCTGGGTGACAGAGTGAGAGCCAGTCTCAGATAGATAGATAGGTAGATAGATAGGTAGGTAGATAGATAGAAAGATAGATAGACAGACAGACAGACAGATAGATAGATAGATAGATAGATAGATAGATAGATAGATAGATAGTTGACTTTTTATAACATATTTCTCTTGCTGTACAGTTGACTTTCTCTTTTTTTTTTTAAATTATACTTTAAGTTCTAGGGTGCATGTGCACAACGTGCAGATTTGTTACATATGTATACATGTGCCATGTTGGTGGGTTGCACCCATTAACTCATCATTTACATGAAGTATATCTCCTAATGCTATCCCTTCCTTCCTCCCCCATTCCCATGGCAGGCCCCGGTGTGCAATGTTCCCTGCCCTGTGTCCAAATGTTCTCATTGTTCAATTCCCACCTACGAGTGAGAACACGCAGTGTTTGGTTTTCCGTTCTTGTGATAGTCTGCTGAGAATGATGGTTTCCAGCTGCATCCATGTCCCTACAAAGGACATGAACTCATCCTTTTATATGGTTGCATAGTATTCCATGGTGTATATGTGCCACATTTTCTTAATCCAGTCTGTCATTGATGGACATTTGGGTTGGTTCCAAGTCTTTGCTATTGTGAATAGTGCCACAATAAACATATGTGTGCATGTGTCTGTGTCTTTATAGTAGAATGACTTTTAATCCTGTCTCTTATACACATCTAGATGTGTATAAGAGACAGTTCTTAATCCAGTCTGTCATTGATGGACATTTGGGTTGGTTCCAAGTCTTTGCTATTGTGAATAGTGCCACAATAAACATACGTGTGCATGTGTCTTTATAGCAGCATGATTTATAATCCTTTGGGTATATACCCAAGTAACGGGATGGCTGGGTCAAATGGTATTTCTAGTTCTAGATCCTTGAGGAATGGCCACACTGTCTTCCACAATGGTTGAACTAGTTTACAGTCCTACCAACAGTGTAAAAGTGTTCCTATTTCTCCATATCCTCTCCAGCACCTGTTGTTTCATGACTTTTTAATGATTGCCATTCTAACTGGTGTGGGATTACATCTCAGTGTGGTTTTGATTTGCATTTATCTGATGGCAAGTGATGATGAGCATTTTTTCATGTGTCTGTTGGCTGCATAAATGTCTTCTTCTGAGAAGTGTCTGTTCATATCCTTTGCCCACTTTTTGATGGGGTTGTTTGTTTTTTTTTTCTTGTACATTTGTTCGAGCTCTTTGTAGGTTCTGGATATTAGCCCTTTGTCAGATGAGTAGATTGCAAAAATTTTCTCCCATTCTGTAGCTTGCCTGTTCACTCTGATGGTAGTTTCTTTTGCTGAGCAGAAGTTATTTAGTTTAATTAGATCCCGTTTGTCAATTTTGGCTTTTGTTGCCATTGCTTTGTTGTTTTAGACATGAAGTCCTTGCCCATGCCTATGTCCTGAATTGCCTAGGATTTCTTCTAGGGTTTTTATGGTTTTAGGTCTAACATTTAAGTCTTTATTCCATCTTGAATTAATTTTTGTATAAGGTGTAAGGAAGGGATCCAATTGCAGCTTTCTACATATGGCTAGCCAGTTTTCCCAACACCATTTATTAAATAAGGAATCCTTTTCCCATTTCTTGTTTTTCTCAGGTTTGTCAAAGATCAGATGGTTGTAGATGTGTGGTATTATTTCTGAGAGCTCTGTTCTGTTCCATTGTTCTATATCTGTTTTGGTACCAGTACCATGCTGTTTTGGTTACTGTAGCCTTGTAGTATAGTTTGAAGTCAGGTAGCGTGATGCCTCCAGCTTTGTTGGCAATGCTAGTTCTTTTTTGGTTTCATATGAACTTCAAAGTAGTTTTCTCCAATTCTGTGAAGAAAGTCATTGGTAGCTTAATGGGGATGGCATTGAATCTATAAATTACCTTGGGCAGTATGGCCATTTTCAAAATATTGATTCTTCCTATCCATGAGCATGGTATGTTCTTCCATTTGTTTGTGTCCTCTTTTATTTCATTAAGCAGTGGTTTGTAGTTCTTCTTGAAGAGGTCCTTCACATCCCTTGTATTCCTAGGTATTTTATTCTCTTTGAAGCAATTGTGAATGGGAGTTCCTTCATGATTTGGCTCTCTGTCTGTTACTGGTGTATAAGAATGCTTGTGATTTTTGCACATTGATTTTATATCCTGAGGCTTTGCTGAAGTTGGTTATCAGCTTAAGGAGACTTTGGGATGAGACGATGGGGTTTTCTAAATATACAATCATGTCATCTGCTAATAGGGACAATTTGACTTCCTCTTTTCCTAATTGAATACCCTTTATTTCTTTCTCCTGCCTAATTGCCCAGGCCAGAACTTCCAACACTATGTTGAATAGGCGTGGTGAGAGAGGGCATCCCTGTCTTGTGCCAGTTTTCAAAGGGAATGCTTCCATTTTTTGCCCATTCAGTATGATACTGGCTGTGGGTTTGTCATAAATAGCTTTTATTATTTTGAGATACATTCCATCAATACCGAATTTATTGAGAATTTTTAGCATGAAGGGCTGTTGAATTTTGTCAAAGACCTTTTCTGCATCTATTGAGATAATCTTGTGGTTTTTGTCCTTGATTCTGTTTATATGCTGGATTACATTTATTGATTTGCGTAAGTTGAACCAGCCTTGCATCCCAGGGATGAAGCCCACTTGATCATGTCGGATAAATTTTTTCATATGCTGCTGGATTCAGTTTGCCAGTATTTTATTGAGGATTTTTGCATCAATGTTAATCAAGGATTTTGGTCTTAAATTCTCTTTTTTTGTTGTGTCTCTGCCAGGCTTTGGTATCAGGATGATGTTGGCCTCATAAAATGAGTTAAGGAGGATTCCCTCTTTTTCTATTGATTGGAATAGTTTCAGAAGGAGTGGTACCAGCTCCTCCTTGTACTCTGGTAGAATTCAGCTATGAATCCGTCTGATTCTAGACTTTTTTATTTGGTAGG
>NW_012098876.1:2828628-2847060 GCF_000951045.1 Mandrillus leucophaeus | reverse complement strand
CTTCCCTTTGTGGGAAACCCAATTTTTCTCTCTGGCTGCCCTTAACATTTTTTCCTTCATTTCAACTTTGGTGAATCTGACAATTATGTGTCTTGGAGCTGCTCTTCTCAAGGAGTATCTTTGTGGTGTTCTCTGTATTTCCTGAATTTGAATGTTGGCCTGCCTTGGTAGGTTGGGGAAGTTCTCCTGGATAATAACCTGCAGAGTGTTTTCCAGCTTGGTTCTATTCTCCCCATCACTTTCAGGTACACCAATCAGACGTAGATTTGGTCTTTTCACATAGTCCCATAATTCTTGGAGGTTTTGTTTCTTTTTACTCTTTTTTACTCTAAACTTCTCTTCTCACTTCATTTCATTCATTTGATCTTCAGTCACTGATACCCTTTCTTCTAGTTGATTGAATCGATTACTGAAGCTTGTGCACTTGTCACATAGTTCTCGTGCCATGGTTTTCAGCTCTATCTGGTCATTTAAGGACTTCTCTACATTGGTTATTCTAGTTAGGCATTCGTCTAATCTTTTTTCAAGGTTTTTAGTTTCTTTGCAATGGGTTCGAACTTCCTTATTTAGCTCAGAGAAGTTTGATTGTCTGAAGCCTCTTAACTCGTCAAAGTCATTCTCCCTCCAGTTTTGTTCCATTGCTGGCGAGGAACTGCATAACTTTGGAGGGGCAAAGGCGCTCTAATCTTTAGAATTTTCAGCTTTTCTGCTCTGTTTTTTCCCCATCTTTGTGGTTTTATCTACCTTTGGTCTTTGATGATAGTGACATACAGATGGGGTTTTGGTGTGGATGTCCTTTCTGTTTGTTAGCTTTCCTTCTAACAGTCAGGACCCCCAGCTGCAGGTCTGTTGGAGTTTGCCAGAGGTTTACTCCAGACCCTGTCTGCCTGGGTATCAGCAGTGGAGGCTGCAGAAGAGTGAATATTACTGAACAGCAAATGTTGCTGTCTGATTGTTCCTCTGGAAGCTTCATCTCAGAGGGGTACCCGGCCATGTGAGGTGTCAGTCTGCCCCTACTGGGGTGTGCCTCCCAGTTAGGCTACTCAGGGGTCAGGGACCCACTTGAGGAGGCAGTCTATCCGTTCTCAGATCTCAAACTCCGTGCTGGGAGAACCACTACTCTCTTCAAAGCTGTCAGACAGGGACATTTAAATCTGCAGAGGTTTCTGCTGCCTTTTGTTTGGCTATGCCCTGTCCCCAGAGATGAAATCTACAGATGCAGGCAGGCCTCCTTGAGCTGCGGTGGGCTCCACCCTGTTCGAGCTTCCAGGCCACTTTGTTTACCTACTCAAGCCTCAGCAACAGTGGGCACCCCTCCCCCAGCCTCGCTGCCACCTTGCTGTTAGATCTCAGACTGCTGTGCTAGCAATGAGGGAGGGCCCATGTACGTGGGACCCTCCATGCAAGATGCGGGATATAATCTCCTGGTGTGCCATTTGCTAAGACCCTTGGAAAAGCACAGTACTAGTGTGGGAGTGACCTGATTTTCCAGGTGCTGTGTGTCATGGTTTTCCTTGGCTAGGAAAGGGAATTCCCTTACCCCTTGCACTTCGTGGGTGAAGCAATGCCTTGCCCTGCTTCAACTCTCGCTCAGTGGGCTGCACCCACAGTCCTACACCCACTGTCTGACACGCCCCAGTGAGATGAACCCGGTACCTCAGTTGGAAATGCAAAAACCACCCGTCTTCTGAGTCACTCATGCTGTGAGCGACTCATGCCTGGAGCCGTTCCTATTCGGCTATCTTGGAACCACCCTACCGTTGGCTTTCTCTTATTGCCACAGAGTAATTTGATTGTGACAATTAAGTTACATGTTCTACAGAACTGGTTAGTAGAAATAAATGAATAGAGGCAATAAAAGAAAGAAATAGTAACATTGGAAGAACCAAGAAAGTTATACATGTAAAGATGAGTTAGGTGTTGGTGAAGCAACCATGTGAAGTCCAGGCTTCTAATTTGGAGATTAGACAATAGGATAAAATTTTCATATCAAAACACTTTTCATAAAATTTCAGAGCTTTTCTGCTAAGTTGAAGATCCAATAGGAAGGGATACCCACTATTCAATTTTTTTTTCCTTCTTTCTATGAACTCAAGTTTAACTGAAGTGGAAACATTAAGAAGGAACAAACTTATAAACAAAACAGGCAATGACCTCTAGAAACAGTGAAGGACCTTAAATATGTAAATTCCATGAGATGTTTCCACAGGAAAGCCACCTTGCATCAAAATAAATGGAAAATGTATAATAAATATAGGATGCTGTAAATTTGGGATGGATAACTGGTTTCAATAGAATTAAATTATTAACAGCAAGATTACCTATTCAAATTATAAAATTATATTTATTCATGTCTATTTATGGGGATATTATGAAATATGGAATTAAATATATTTTTATGTAAACTAAAAACAGAAGCCTACCTATCATCAAATAGTATGTCACTGTCATATTATTGGAACATAGGTTCTAGCAGGTAAGGATTTTTTTTATTTATATATTAAATAATTCATAAATCTTTTTTTTTTTTTTTTTTTTGAGATAGAGTCTCACTCTGTCACCCAGACTAGAGAGCAATGACACGATCTTGGCTCACTGCAACCTCTGCCTCCTAGGTTCAAGCAATTCTCCTGCCTCAGCCTCCTGAGTAGCTGGGACTACAGGCACCCACCACCATGCCTGGCTAATTTTTGTATTTTTAGTAGAGACAGGGTTTCATCATATTGGCCAGTCTGGTCTCGAACTCCTGATCTTGTGATCTGCCCACCTTAGCCTCCCAAAATGCTGGCATTACAGGCATGAGCCACTGCACCCAGCCTAATAATTCATAAATCTTATAAAATGTTTTAGATCAACATTTCATTCCTTGATTAATTTCTATGAATAAGAGAAGGATTAGCATTGTTAACCATGTTAAAACTGGAAACATCAAACCTCAGAGAGACTATGCAATTGTCCAACGTTACTATATCTTAAGTTAGCTAAGGGAACTGAAGCTAATCCCAGATGTACCAACTATTCAGTTATAAAACAAAAACAAAAACATGAACCTAGCTCCATTAAAATGTAAGTTTTATCATTTAGTGAAAATTCACATTTTCAATAAAAGACTTACTCTCATAGATCTTTTGATATATCATTTTTGTTTAGACCAACACACACACAAACACCTTCTGCACTCACACAAACACCTTCCCCTTTCAACTTACTCATCTGGGAAGAATATCTCAGGCAAAAGCCAGTTAAATTTGAAAAGGGAGAGAGAAAAGGCATAATCAAGGGAGAATTTTATATTTTGTCAATATTTTTTAACCACTAAGGAATAGATTTAGTTGCTGAAATAGAAAATAATAAGCGATCCCAGAGACTAAACAAGAACAGGTAATTCCTTTACTGTTTAAAGAGATCAGAAAGCAAATGGTTTCTTTGACTCAAGTAAGTCCATCTCTCATCTATGAAACTCTTATCTGTGACTACAGAGAAACATAATAAGCAAATCATCCAAGTAACAATAATCTAATCATATTCCCTTCTCCAAAATTCTACATGCCTGTCTACACACACAGAGCCCAGCTGTCTTTGAGGAAAATAAATAATACTTGAAGTTCAGGTGAAATTTTTCTATCTAGCAATGTCAGACAGAAAATAAAAGATCACTGCTCAGATGTTCCTTTATAAACGTCCCTGCTTCTCTTCATGATGCTAACAATGACCCAAATTTTTATTTCACATAGCTGTGGACATGCTAACATTGTTATGTTCTATTCTATGAGTGATTTCTTTCTTCACTAAGCTAAAGAACAAAAAAAGAGAGACAGAAACCTAAATCAACTAAATAATCAACCATTTAACGTACATTGACGAAGTGCCTCCAATGTGCCAGGCACTACGCTAGCATCTGAGAATAAGAGGAGTAAAACCAAACCTGGATGTTCCAATGACTCAAAGTGTAGCTGAATATCCTATAAATGAAATAATCTGCAGCACTGTGATAAGAGTCACAATGATACCATGAACAAGACATAGACATGAGTAAAAAACAATCTTCCTTTGCAAAGTAAACAAAAGGTTTTCACCAAAAACTCCTTAACTCAGAGATTCAGATTTTTTCTTTTTCTTTCTTTAGGTAGATAAGCAGATGGCACATTCCAGGCAAAGGGAACAGCTGGGCACATGGATAAATAACAAGGAATTTTGGGGATCTATGAGCAGTTTGAGTTGACTGGATTTGGAGAATAGAAGAAACAATGCAAAAGGCCAAGAGTACAAAGGGAAGGAAATGCTCCAGTAAGGAATACTCTTTAACTGCAGGCTATGGAAGACCATGGAAAATTATAGCAGGGTGCTGGAAAAATCAGAGAATATAGGACAGAGGGCCTGGGGCCCACGTGGAGGGTGGTAGACTATGACACTTGGAGCGAGGCTGTGGTAACAGGGATTTGAGTTACTAAGGATCTGGTAACTGGGTCAGAGGAGTAGGTGTTGTGGGTAACTCAGCAGAACTGCTTTAATTCTTGAAAACAGTCACTCTTGCCCAGGTTATCCTTAAATTTCTGGTTTAATTCCCTCTTGTTTTTAGTTCTGAAGTATCTTACATTTTGTGGTTGGGAGAAATTTATTTGGCTTAGGAGACTGAGCTATTGAGCAGGTTGAGCAAAAACTACATGAGCCACCAGAGAAATGAAATGTCCAGAACTGGACAAAAGAGGAACCCTGGGGCCCTCTCTTTAAAGGACTGCTGCATGAATTAGTCATCAGCTGAGGCTGAAAGTGAAAGTGGCATGATTGTAAATGCAGCATGAGGAGTTTGGGTTGGATAGACCAGATGTTTATCAATTTGCTTTGGGAAACCAAAGCCCTAGAGAAGGGTTTGGAAAAAGCCATCAGGGACTACTAAACTGTGACAATGGTAAATTGCCTTGATAACCATCTTTCCTCTCCACAGATGTTTCCAATGATAGGAAATGCGGAAAAATAAAGGCCATTTGACTAATCAAGCCTACACTTACCTAAGCTCGGAACAATGCACAGAGCTTTTTTAAAGCCTCTATTGTGATTCTTTGCTTCCTAAGGGGGCAGGGAATCTGGTTATTTGGTTTGATTTTAAAACCCCTCCACTGAATACCACCAGCCTTGTATTCTTGTCAAAATCTTGCACCAGAAAAACCCATCAGACCACCTTGATTAAAAGAGGGTGCTAACAACATTCATGTTAATTATTTGGACTAGTGACGCAGCATTTTCCTTTCAAGCTTCTTAGAGATATTTGCTCTTCTGTTCATGACACAATGCTTGTAATCTAGTCAGCCAGCCGGAAAACACCATTTCAAAAATTTGTGATGTAAACTTGTGGTTTAGTCCGTTTGCACACTGCTATAAGGACATAACCAAGACTGAGTAATTTACAGAGGAAAGAGGTTTAATTAACTTACCATTCTGCAAGGCTGCAGAGGCCTCAGGAAACACAGTCAAGGTGGAAGGGGAAGAAAATATGTCCTTCATCACGTGGTGGCAAGAGAAAGAATGAGCAAGAGGGGAAAAGCCCCATATAGAACCATCAGAGCTTCTGAGAACTCACTCATCATCACAAGAACAGCATAAGGGTAAACGCCTGCTGATTAAATTACCCACCGCTGGGTCCCTCCCATGACACATGGGGATTATGGGAACTACAATTCAAGATGAGATTTGGGTGGGGACACAGCCAAACCATATCAACTTGTATCAGCTTTTGCAAATACTATGTGTAGCTTAGGAGCACGTGGGAGAAAGAACAAAACAAAGAGAAACATTCTGAAAGATGAGGCCATAAATTGTAAGACTTACACTCTTATCACTACTACTTAGTATGATCCATGGACCAGCAGATCAGTTTCACCTGGGAGCTTAGCAAGGCTAATTAGTGTCTATCACCCCAGCCCTGCTGACTCACACTAGGCATTTTAACAAGATTTTCCAGGTGATTCCTGTGCAAGTCCATTTGAGGGGCACATGGAGAGCTTCATATGGCAGGCTTCAAAAAGCCAAGTGGTCTTCTTCTTTTAGACATTTTTTTAAAATCATAAGTTTTTGGTTTTTGTCTCCCTCTAAACTCAAAACTCTTAGTATTATCATCATTATTATATTTTACATATGATAAAGGCAACCAGTTATACTTAGATACAGGTAGCAAAATGGTAAGTAAGGAAAGGAAATGTGAGATATAGTTGTATATGTGTTTTTTTATTCAGGCTTTGAATGACAATCTCTAGAAGCAAGCCTAATGCTCCTATAATTCTGAAGTAATGATAGGTGTCAACTCCATTTGAAAATGCCTGCAACAACTATAATGTTATATAAAAACATCTATGACAAGGTCATATTGTCAATACTACTGTATCTTGTTGCCTACATTCATAATTAAAAGGTGTACTAAATGTAAGTCTGAGAGTAGTAAATATTAGATGTCATTTTCTTTCCAACCAAATTAAACACTGTTGAATTCAATCCAAGGGCCCCAGGTTGAGAATGTCTGTTCTAAGCGGCCAATGTAGGAAATTACCAGATGTGTTTTAACTTGGTCTTGCTGGAAGGTGGGTGAGGGCTTCTTGAGCTGGCTCCATACAATCCTTCCTCAAGTACATGATGAAGAAAGGTGAAGGGGGCTGACATTCTTCCACCCCTAGTAACCTATTAAGTGTCCAAGTCCCACTCCCAACCCCTGTGGGGGTTTCTTTGTTCTGAACCATTAAAAGGTTGGGCTGAGGCAGATGGATAATCTGTAAATCCTTCATTTTCTTCATCGGATCTGTTTTCCAAACATTGCCTGATGTTACAGGAATATTTACAGAAAGGGTGTGTTTGTAGTTATTTATGTTTCACATTTATTTACTTGGAATTTTTAAAATCTCATTTTCATTTTGATTTTGTATTCCAAATCAATTAATGGTGTTGGTTGAACAACAAAAACAGACTAAAAGTAAAATTGTCATAAACAAGCAGTACAATAATGGCCTCATGAAAAAATAAGGCAAGTGGATGGTGAGACAAACATTTCACCTTCTCAGCTGATTAATTTTAGATAAATAAGGCAAGATAAACAAACAAAAATAGAGCCTGGCATGTGATATGCATGCAATAAATATTTCATGAATGAATCAAAGAAAAATATTTGAAAGGACTTTCTCTAACAGCCACTACCCATTTTAGCTACACATAATTGACTGGAAATATTCCCATTATAGAAAGGAATTCATTAGAGTAAGTGCATTGAATTTAACATTTCTTCATGTTTCTTTAAGTTGTAAGATTTGATAATTTTAGTATAAACGGGTGAACCCTGGGGTCAGGAATGATCTGATGTGATGTTCAGGAAGTAGCTTTGGCACTGTCAAGCAGAAGATAATTTAAAACCACCAAAGCATTCTCATTGTTAATATTTAAAGAGTTCTGGGAAATGTGTTCATTTATTTCACAATTCAAAATAAACAAGTCTTAACAGCAACCTTTGAATATCTCTTAACAAAATTATCACCAAGCGCCATTAGAAATAGCTTTTTATTGTTTGTGAATCTATGAAGTCACTCCATAATACCAATGTTTCAATCAGTTGTGACTGAGAGTTATATTCATGACAGATGCCAGAAATGGATCAAAAGCAGATAGAAGAAGCAAGCTACTGCCACTTCGTCCTCATAATGTGTGTTCAAATAAAATTTTAGAAGTTCAAGGCTATCTAATTTTTATTTCATTGAAGATATTATAAAAGTAGACTGGTCTGAAGTAATTTTTACTTTTTTCATCCCAGCTGATCTGAAGCTTGCAACCAGGATTCATGGAAATCTTTTCTGAAATTAATAAGGTTTTTGTTTACTAAGAAGCTTGATTCTAAAAGATCCTTTCTTAAATCCATTTTTAAAAACATCCAGTGTGACCCACCACACACAATTTCTAAGCCTACATCTTGGTAGTGGGCAGAGTAGATATATTCTTGCTCTAGTCCATGACATTATTTGTTATCTGTAAATTTTAGAAAAGATTCTTTATTCATATAGTATATACATATACACACACATATAATAATGTATATTTAATATAGTATATATACTATGTATTTGTACATATATATTTAAACTACTTAAGTAAACTATATATAAACTATAAAAATGTTCAAACTATCAGAAAGAGGTATAAAATAAATATGTCCAAAATGCAAAAAGAGATTAAAAGAAGGTATGTAAAAATAAAGAAATGATTGAACAATATGAAAAATGAATAGGTTATTTGAAAAATAAAAGAAACTAATAGAGTTTTTAGAAGTAAATAAGGTCTTTAAAATATTTAAGAAAATCGATGGATGAATTAAATAGGATATTAGATTATAAAAAGTATATTATAAAAATTTCAAAGTATATTATAAAAAGTATATTGTATTATAAAAACTGAAGTATATTATGAAAACTTTAATGACAAGGAATAGTTTGGTCAAGATATTTGCAACATATAATACAATTTTGGTATCTGAAATGTACAAAAAATCCCTATAAACCAGTAAGAGTCCAAGAAAAGCAGGCAGAGGATATAAATAAGTACTCTCAGAGTTATTTGCTGATAAACATAAGAAAAATGTTCGGGTTCACTAGAAATTAGTACTATATAATTTTTTAAAAATTGTAATACATTTAACTTTTATTACACTAGTAAAAATTAAAATATCTGACAATACCAAGTATTGGCAAGGATGTGGAGAAATAAGAACTTTTGAACAACTCTAGTAGAAGTGTAAAATATAACAACCACACTGGAAGATAAGGGGCATACTATCCAATAACTTTAAAGATACATCTAATCATTATACCAGAAATTTCTCTGCTCCAAAGAGTAGACTAAGACTCCAAAGGACTAAGAACATAAACTCAGGAGAAACAATGTCTCGGTTTGAGTCTTGAATCTGTCACCTAATAGATCTGTGTTCCTAGTCAAATTAGTCTCTCTGAGACTCAGTCTTAGCCTCTTTTCTCTAGAATACTCTCTGTGATGAGTATTAGAAGAGTACACAGAGGACTTAGTATAATGCTTGGAATAAAATAAGCTCAGTAAAAATGCTAATGATAGCAAAACACTGTTAAAAATACCTAATAAAATTTATCTATTAGCATGTGTACACATTTTAGAAATTCTGGCAGATGCACACAGGAGACAGGAAATGGTCATTGCAGCATTGTTTCTGTTAATGTTAAGTTGGAACCAACTTAAATTTCTCCCACTGTGAGAATGAATAAACTGTGCTATATTTATACAGTGGATACTACAGTGGAATACTACACAGCAGTTAAGTGAATAACCTAGGTCAGGATTGTATGAAACATAGCCTGTTTTTGTTAATAAAACTTAATTGGAATATAGCTATGCCCATTCATTTAACATATTGCCTATGGCTGCTTTTGCACTGCAGTGGCGGGGTTGAATAGTTGAAGTAGAGAATATATAGCAGCACAAGTTTAAAATACTTACAGTCTGGCCCCAAAATTTCCATTGAATTTTTATTTTAATATTATATTTTCATTTTCATTATAATCAATAATTTTTTATAAAATTATAAATTGAATAATATGACTAAACACCTTGAACTGAATATAGATACTTGATTTTAGTGCCCACATTTGATTTTATGCTTTTAATAGCATAGAAGTCAAAAGATATTACCTTAATATTCCTTAGCTGAGAACTAAAGAACAAAGGCAATGATGAGTTTGGGCCAAATAAAGGCCAAATGAAGACGAAAGAGCTTCATAGGGTTCAAGAACAAAGATATCGTAGAATAGAATCTCTACCCTGATTAGATATTAGAGTTACCAGGGGCTTTTACAACATACCAGTGCCACACAGTCCCACCTACGGCCATCCCTGGACGAAGGACCCAAGCATGAATGTATTTTAAAACTCCCCAAATGACTCTAATGTGCAGTAAGGATTGAGAGCTACTATTTCTGAGTAGTTAACATAGAGAATTAAATGGAAGGACTGGACTTTTCAAGATACAACGTGCATGCCACACAATGTGGGCATGCTTGTGTAAAAAACTCTGCACTTTGTAAGACGGTATTCTGCCCATGTAGTAAGGGGAGCAATTTAGCTCAACAACATAGCAGCAACTATTACAAGAACAATGCTCATGTAATACTAATTTACATTACTTATGTATTTGGTTTTTTTTTTTTTACTTTTTTTAAATGTTTGTGAGTACATAGTACATAATTATGGGGTACATGAGATATTTTGGTACAGGTATGCAGTGAGTAATAACCACATATCACAGAAAATTGGGTAGTGATTTCCTTAAGCATTAATCCTTTGTGTTACAAACAATCCAATTATACATTTTTAGTTATTTTAAAATGTATAATTAAATCCTTTTTGACTGTAGTCCCACTGATGTGCTATCAAATAAGAGGTTTTATTCATTCTTTCTAACTATTGTTTTGTACCCATTAACCACTCCCATCTCCACCCCTTCCCAGTACCTGATAACCATTCTTCTATGCTCTATGTCCATGATTTCAATTGTTTTAATTTTTAGATCCCACAAATAAGTGGGGACATGCAATGTTTGTCTTTCTCTGTCTGGTTGATTTCACTTAAATAATGACCTCCAGTTCCATCTATGTTATTGCATATGACAGAATTTCATTCTTTTTATGGCTGAATCGTACTCCATTACATGATGTATCACATATTCTTTATCCATTCGTCTGCTGATGAATACTTACGTTGCTTCAAAATCTTGGCTGTTGTGAACAGCACTGCAATAAACATGAGAGTGCTGATATCTCTTGGATATACTGATTTCTTTTCTCTTGGGTATATATGTAGCATTGGGATTACTAGATCATATGGTGATTGTACTCTTAGTTTTTTTAAAAACCTACAAACTCTTCTCCAAAGTGGTTGTACTAATTTACATTCCCACCAACAGTGGACAAGTTTCCCTTTTCTCCACATCCTCACCAGTATTTGTTATCATCTGTCTTTTGAATAAAAGCCATTTTAACTGGGATGAGATATCTTATTGTAGTTTTCATTTGCATTTCTCTGATGATCAGTGATGTTGAGCACCATTTCATATACCTGTTTGCCATTTGTACGCCTTCTTTTGAAAAATATCTACTCATATCTTTTGCCAATTTCTTAATTGAAATATTAGATATTTTCCTATAGAGTGTTTTTGAGCTTCTTATATATTCAGATTATTAATCTCTTGTCAGATGGGTAGTTTGAAAACATTTTCTCCCATTCTGTGGGTTATTTCTTCACTTTGTTGATTGTTTTCTTTGCTGTACAGAGGCTTTTAATTTGATGTGATCCTATCTGTCTATTTTTGTTCTGTTTGCCTGTGCTTGTGCAACATTACTCAAGAGACGTTTGCCCACTCCAGTGTCCTGGGAAGTTTCCCCAATGTTTTCTTTTAGTAGTTTCATAATTTGGGGTATTAAATTTAAATCCTTAATTCATTTTGATTGGATTTTTATATATGATGAGCGATAGGGGTCTAGTTGTATTCTTCTGCATATGGATATTCAGTTTTCCCAGCACCATTTATTGAAGAGAACTTCTTTTCCTCAGTGTATGTTCTTGGTGTCTTTGTTAAAAATGAGTTCACTGCACATGTGTAGATTTGCTTCTGGGTTCTCTGTTTTGCTTCATTGGTCTATGGTTCTGTTTTTATATAAGTATCATGTGCTGTTTGGCTTATTATAGCTCTGTAGTATAATTTGAAGTCAGGTAATGTAATTCCACCAATTTTTTTTTTTTTTTTTTTTTTAACTTAAGATAGCTTTGGCTATTCTGTGCTTTAGTGGTTCTATATAAGTTTTAGGATTTTTTTTCTATTTCTGTGAAGGATGTCATTGGTATTTTGTAGATTACTTTGGGTAGTATGAACATTTTAACAATATTGATTCTTCCAATCCATGAACATGGAATATCTTTTCATGTGTTGTGGCCTCTTCAGTTTATTTCATCAGTGTTTAATGGTTTTCATTGTAGAAGTCTTTCACTTCTTTCTCTTTCTCCTTTCCTTCTGTAATTTCTATTATGCATAAGCTGGTTTAATCATGTCCCAGAGTCTCATAGGCTCTGTTAATTTTTTCTGATTTTTTTTTTCCTTTTTCCTAGACCGATTTTTTCTTTCACCACTTCAAACTCTGCTATTAATCTCATCTAGTGAGTTTTTTTCTTTCAGTGTTTTTACTATTTAGCTTCAGAATTTTTGTTTGGTTCTATTTTAAGATTCTTAAATCTTTACTAATATTTTCTATTTGGTAAAATGTTTTTATACATCTTTTCAGTTCTTTAGACACTTTCTTTAGTTCTTTAAACATATTTTTTATGTTTAAAAATGTCTGGGCTCTTTTGAAGATGGTTTCTATTAATTACTTCTTTTCCTGTGTATGGGCCATGGTTTCATGTTTCTTTGCATGTCTTGTGATTTTTTGTTATTGTTGAAAAATGGACATTTTAAGTAGTGTAATGTGGCAACTCTAAAAAGAAGATGTTCCCCTCACCAGGGTTCGTTGTTGTTTATTGTTGTAGTTGTTACTGTTTGTTTAGTATTCCTTCTCTGAACTAATGCTGTGATGTCTGTATTTTTTGTAGTGTGTGGCCACTGAAGTAACTGTTCAGTTAGCTTTTTAGTTGGCTGATTAATAATTGCACCAACATTTAGTTAAATGCTTTGAACGAATGTCTCCTAGCTTTTGTCAAGTGATTTGAGGATATGTATTGGGGAATGCTTCAGTGCTCTGGAAGACAGTTTACAACTTTGCTTAGGTCTTTATTTTGTGCTTGTTCAGAGCCTCAAGTTCAGCCAAAGTGAGAGATTTGAGTCTTCTCATGTCTTTCAATTATACAGCCCTGCTTATGGACGTGGCCTTTTAGATTCTCAGAAATGTATCAGAGCTTTTCAAAGGTCATTATGGAGGGTTCATTTCTAATTTTATCTTCTTTTCTTTTATTTCCTCATTCATTGGTTAGCTTAACATATTCCTGAGACTATGCCTCCTCAGGTAGCTTTGATATTAAACAAATTGTCATTGATTATTTTTGACAAATGCCTCATGGATAGTACTGTTTGCATAGAGCAAGTTCTGAGTCAGGTCAAATAAAGACAAACCCTGGGAATAGGGATTTTTCAATGAGCTACTAGGCAGATGAAATAGTGACAATTCTCTAGCAATGAAACTTTTTGAGGCACTCCAAACTTGTATATCCAGTGGATGATAAGTGATTGGTTTTCACAGCTACTGTAGTTTTGAGGATGCTTTTAAAAAGTCCACCAGAGAGCTGTGGGAAGAGTGATCAGATCAGGGCACAGTAAAATACCACAAACTCATAGTTCTTATGGAGAATGTCATTTTCTTGAATAAACATCCCTTGGAATATTTGCAAGTTTTTAGTTAATTTTCAGTTTCTCATTTCTTTTATAAAGAAGCTGATTTTCAGAGGTTCTTACTCCACCATTCTGAAATTTGAAAACTGAGAACTACACATTTTTGAATCAAGCAGTTTCTGATGTGTGACGATTATTTATTTGTAAAAAAACAATTTCCTATGGTTCAAAGTAGTATATTCTATTTTGCATTAATCTGAGCCTGACTGTAGGCAATCATTTGGGAATCCAGTAATGCTGAGTGTAATATGGTCTACTTACTTCTTGCTAATTACAGTAAAAGTAAAGGCAGAGTCTTTCTTCTGATTCAACACAGCACCTTTCTTCTTCATGTGCTGCTTTAAAAATGTATCCTGCATTGTTTTCATCTAATTCTAGCTGGTCTAGAATTCATAGATCTTGGTTTAAGAATCATTTTTGAATTTATGAGCAACCTTATAGATTGCATTTGCACCTGCTAAAAGTTTACTTAAAATGCATACTTTTTATTTATCAATGGTCTTGTATTGAGAGTTGCCTCTCCAATTCCCTTTGCAAAAGGCATGTGATGCTCTTTAAATGTTTGCCCTTATTTCAAGTGCTGTCTGCTTAGTACTTGTGCATCTTACTTGCTAAGTTGAGTTACCTGCCTTGTGTCTCCATTATCTGCAGTAAAGAGCACTTTCTGCCAAGCAGTAGAGGTTGAAAGGTTCATATATGCTCCCTGGCAAAGAAAGTCACTTTCCGACATGAAAATAAATTTTCTCCTGCATAGCATTTCCTGTATAATGTGATTAACTAGTGCTTCAACTGACACACAGGGAGGAGATTTGCCATTTATTTGCTTTGTGCCCTATAGTGTACAGGCTTTAGTTACCTACCTTGAAAGAAAATTCTTCTCTATCTCTTTATTATATCCTGAATAGAGTCCAAACACTTTAGCATGGGGTTTGTCCATTACTATTTTTCTAGTGCCTGGAACATAGTAGATGTTCAGTAAAATATTTATTGACTGAATTAATTCAAGGACTTTTATTAACTTTCCAACCTCATTATTTCTTTAATAATCAGTCCATGCTCTGAGTTCAGTGGAACTTTCTTCCATTGCCTGAACTCTCCATGTGCTTTTCACATTCTCTTTTTAAATTCATTTATTCTGCCTTGAATGCCTTGCCCATGAGTCCATTTTACCTATGGAAATTATGTGCCTCCTTCAAAACACTTAATTTTTTCCCTGGCAGTGCTAATTGATCCCACAAGACATTATATATGCCTCAATTTTGTGTATCACTACATACTACCTTGTAGTCAAATCAACTGTAAAAATTATTACATACATGCTGTGAATCAGGCATCTCTTATGAGGCATTTCAGATCCTCTCAGCCTCACTTGTCCTGTGATGCAGTCATCACTGTTGTGTAAACTAACTCTGTGTGCACTCAGACACACTCCAGCAAGTATAAACTGCCAGCATTCTACCTGATGCCCATGTCAGCTCCTTTCTCCTCCTGTGCTGGATCTTCCCTCTGGATAGTGAGGCATTAAAGACTGCAAAAATTCATTTGCTCCCATACATGTACAACAGAGCAGTATGAGACACTTCAGGCTATATGGGGCAAAACTCACCAATAGAAGACAGAAACTGGTAAATCAACTTTTCTATCCTTTTCCTCAAAAATAGACTGCCCTAAAAAGTGTTAGCTAGATGTCCTTTAAAGAGATCGTCTTGTGAGATTAAACAATCATTCACATTTAGTAGCTGGCAGTAGTGCAATCCATAGCAAATTCTTTTTACCTTTTCTACATCCAGCTATTCCTTTTCTTCCTGTTCCCAGAAATTTTACTCACTCATAAAAATGCACACAAGCTTTTGCCATAGACTTTGTTTGCTGGGAAACCCAGACTATGACATAATGTGCACCTACTCTCAATTCCAGAACTAAAAAAAAGAAGAAGAAAATGTAATTCTCACCCTGAAGGACAAAATTGGGGGAAGAAACATAAATTATTAGCCATAATAAAAGGTACCATCTGAAATCATCAAACTATGAACACAGTGCTAAGGAAGCAGAAATGAAATTACATTAAATTCTGCTAGTTGACACTGGTTTGATAGACTCAACACAAAAGATAACATTGAGTTAGCCTTCAAAGAATGAGAAGAATTATGCCAGATGGGTAAGAGAGACAAAAAAGAGCTACAAAGACCAAGAGAGTAGCATGAGTGAAAGGAACAGAGGTGGAAAACTGCTTTACGGATACTAGCTATTTAATCATTTGTATTACATATTTGATTATAAGTTCTTTGAAGAGAAGGAACAAATAATAGGAATTTGGTAGAATCGATCGTTTTCTTCATTCACTGAGTGATAACTTGCCAAATTCCTGCTCTGTAGGTGAGTGCTCATTAGGTCTGAGTTCGTAGTTCACCTTTTCCAAACTAAAGCTCCATGTGAATGTCCAAGTGTTATTTGCTATACAATAGTAGATAAAAATCCATTTCTTTGTTATTTTGACAGCATTTTGTATTTGAAGGTGCAAACCAATGTTGCATACATATTGCATCTGTGCAAGTCAGCCTCACAATGACTGCTGTAAACATTTATGTGAACAAGCATTTATGTGCAATACTCCTGTGCAGATTCCCAGGGTTAGAGGAAATGATTGGAAGGATATGGAAGATTTCAGGGATAGAGAAAAGTGTCAAGACACAGAAATGTTTTTGTGCTCACATCTTATCACATTGGATCTCTTGTAAATTTGTGGCTATATTTTTCTTACCATTCTAGGAAAAGAAGACCTTGATATAATTTGGATATTTGTCTCTGTTCAAATCTCACATTGAATTGTAATCTCCAATGCTAGAGGTGAGGCCTGATGGGAGATGTTTGGATCATGGTGGTGGATTCCTCATGACTTGGTGCTGTCTTAACAATACTGAGTGATTTTTCATAAGATCTGGTCATTTAAAAGTGTGTGGCACCTCCCCCTCCACTCTCTCTCACTCCTGCTTTCACTGTGTGAGATACCTGCTCCCCCTTTGCCTTCTGCCATGAGTAAAAGCTTCCTGAGGACTCCCCAGAAGCAAATGCTACTATGCTTCCTATAAAGTCTGCAGAATCGTGAGCCAGTTAAACCTCTTTTCTTATAAATTACCCAGTCTCAGGGATTTCTTTATAGCAGTGCAAGAATGTCCTATTACAGACCTATTGTCTGTATTATCTGTATCATCTGTGTTGATTTATAAAAACCATTTAAAAATTCATTAAAAACGTTTGCTAGCACTGTGGTAAATGATAGGGCAGAAAAGGCAAGTCCATTCATTCTCCTTTGCCAACATAGTAGATTAGTGGTGGCTGCCTTAAGCACAAGAATGAGTGTGTTTAAGCCAAATCTAGGATCAGAATAAAAGCATTCCATGATCAACAAGAAATGCCTGCTTCTGATGAGGGAGGGGTGTTGGCAGGCACTTGCCTTGCATTTGTTCTGCCCTTGCTGTAGGAGTGCAGGATCAATGAAGACACTTGCTCTCTTGGAGCGCTTAAGTTAGTGATGACACTTGTAGATAACTAACTAACATAGCTTAACAAGGTGAGACTGGAGCCAGAAGTTGGAAGGCTTCAATCATTCAAACTTTGAGGGACAAGGCTAAAGATATTTCAAAAAGAGTCAGTTAAATCTGTTTTGTATCTAGTGCTTTCCCACATAATTACATTTGAAAAACTGTACAGCATTAAAAGTATGTGAAAACACTGACATCATCCAACCCCTCTAAAACTTGTTTCCAAATTATTCATTCATTGTCACCATGGACAGACTCTGTAATATTGGTTCTCTTTTTATATGTGTGTATTTAACCACCCCTAGGAGAATATGAACTCCCAGAGACAAGGGTCAGAGCATCTGCTTCATTTCACCCTCCACCACGCTGAGGAGAGTTCTTTTGAATGAATCAGTGAAGAACTAAGGGGATTTAACCTTATTTACCCCTAATACATAGTTAGACAGTTTCAGTGGTATAAACGTTCTGAAAACAGGGGTGGTTAAAAAAACCTCAATAATTAATTCTGTTTCAAACTCAAAGACACCTCATGTTAGCATTCAGTGACACCCGTACCTAATATTCGATTGAATGGCAGTATTTTCAAGGACTATTCAACAACAGAAAGTCAAATTCATTGAATTTCACATGCAAGGCTAATAAAATCATGGAATATCGTGGTTCTAGAGAGACAGTGAGAGGCATGGGTAATTTAAAACAACCACCACAAAGCTCATTTGCCTTGACGGCAGGCAGACGAATCAGCTAGCCTGGCTGCTTAGCGTTCAGGTTCACTTTGCCCGGGTCACTCAAGTGGCTTCCTTCCCTTTGTTCTATGTGGAGGCTGCTGGGCCATGCTGTGCCTTCTGGCTGGCCAGACAGAATGCTTTCAATTTAGACCATGGAGTTCCCAGCTCAGGAAAGGGCAAAAATTTGGTCAAACCCAACAGACAAATGATTGCCTTTGGTTTGATTCCAAATGAGAATCAGTGCAGCGTGACTGCTGATGAAAAAGGACTGCACAAGGTAGAAATAAATTGATAAGATAACTGCATAATTTTGCAGTCATTTGGCACGTGGCCAAGCTAGGAGGGGTCCCACAATAAATCGCAATTGTAAGACTGAGACTGACGGGAAGGCATGTAACAATTAGCATTTTCACTCAAGCTAAATGAAGTCTTCCTTTCCTTTCCCTTCTTCCCTTCCCTTCTCATTCCTTCCTTTCATTATTTTTTCCCTTTCTATCCCTATTTTGCTACTCGCTTTCCACATGCAGCACAGCATTTTCACAAATACCTAGAACAACCTATGTGAATAGACTCCATTTAAAAATGTAAAATGTTTTTCACAGTAACCTTCACTAATACATCAGTCCTAAAGACTTCATGATGAAGAAATATATCTGTGTGAGAGAGGCATGCGATGTGCCTTTTGAATTCCCAAAGCTTTGATAAAAGAGGAATACATAAAAACTTTATCAGGTTT
>NW_012098876.1:2825597-2826248 GCF_000951045.1 Mandrillus leucophaeus | reverse complement strand
TTTTTTTTTTTTTTAAATTAGCTGGAAGTAGGGGTGTTTGCATGTAATCCCACCTACTCAGGAGGCTGAGGAGAGGGGATCCCTTGAGCCCAGCCATTCAAGACTGCAGTGAGCTATGATGACACCACTGCACTCCATCCTGGGCAACAGACTGAGACTCTGTCTTGAAAATAAATAAATAAATAAAATAAAGACAATTTCATATGAGTGACACTAGCATATTAATTGTCATGATCAAAAAGGGCCAAGAAAGAGTGCTGTTTTGTGGCATCCTAATAGTCTCTTTCTGCAGTGTGTTCTGGATCCACTAAAGTTTTTGAGCCAAGGCTAGGCCATTTCTCTAAGCAATGTCAGCCAATGACTGCAGGAGTATCCGGTCCTGTGGGAGAACTAGGACCACATCTGCCCAATGTGGGAATCCTCTATAGGCTGTCTTTGCACGGGAGCTTCCCATTGGGTTGGCTGGGACTTTCTCAGAGCTTTGCTGCAGTATGGGGCCTTTCCTAGCCAAAACTCTCTGTTCTTCCCCCTCCCTTTCACAGGCCTTGGACCTATTGACTGAAGGTGCTCTCTGTCTAATTCTCCTTCTTTTCCCCTTAGATTTCATGGCACTTCTCTTAATTCTGACTATTTCTCCTAATTCTCCTATTT
>NW_012098876.1:2782990-2825467 GCF_000951045.1 Mandrillus leucophaeus | reverse complement strand
GAAGAAATATATCTGTGTGAGAGAGGCATGCGATGTGCCTTTTGAATTCCCAAAGCTTTGATAAAAGAGGAATACATAAAAACTTTATCAGGTTTATAGGTTCTGACTTGAAAAATAAAGCCAAAGAAGAATTAAATCTACCACTTTATTTTTGCTAGCTTACTGTTACTGAGTTGATAAATTATTCCTTCTTAATTGGAGAGTTGTTCCCCCATCCAGTTAGGAGAGTTAAGTGAAAATACCCGTCTTGCAATGAAAAGGTAGATTATTTGTCACAAATTATATCCTCGACAGGCGAGTTGGAGCAATAGATGAGCAAGTGTGAACATATCTAATTATAAGAGGTTTTGGAGGAGAGAGCCGGCAAGAAATATATCTATAGATCTCATCAGCAAACAGATTTTGGTAGATAGATTAAATTAATGGCTCAATTTTTTCTCCCCTCCAAAGCCCATGCAGTGTCTATGCTTTTTGCAATGCAATCTGCAGTTTCTCCTATTTCTTGCTTACAAAACGTACTTTGGCTAATTAGGTGTTAGCAGACTTCATGAAAGCAAAGGTTTGTGATATGTTTATATGGCTAATCTTGCTCTCTTCTGCCTTTGCAATTACCATGAAAAATGTGTGCCCTTGGTAGGTTGCTGGTCTAAGGATCTGGCGCGAAACTGCAGCTTGCACCCAAGCCCAGAATGGATCAACCAATCAGTAGTGATCCTCACATATATTAGTGATAATAAAGGACTGATGTTTTAAATGATTAAGTTTTGGGGTGGTTTGTTACATAGCAATAGCTGACTAGTACATAGGCAGCATTTGAAAATAGGAGGAAAATTATTTCAGGCAGGGTAAAACTATAAAAAGCTAAACAAGGCTCAGGAAAAGTACAGGATAAAGCTGGTGCCAATATGTTATAGTCCATCTGGTTGAGAATGTTCCCTAACCTCGGTCTACATAAAAATAAGGATTAAAGTAAAGAGTAGAAAGGAGAACATAGTGGAAAGTGCCTTTTGGGAATTTGGGGAAGTTCAGAGAAATGTAAGTTTGTATTTATCAGTCTCTCCCTCTTGATGTCACCACAAAATCACCACCTTTTTTGCACATTATTACTAATAATATTTAGAGACTTTATATATTTTATTTAATCCTTACCATAACTGGTGTTTTTATCCTAATTTTATAAATTGAAAACTCAAATTTGGAGAAGACATGTAAATAGAAGGTGTCAACGACTCTAATTTCTATTTTTTTTAATATACTGATCTTCATTTTCTTCGTGTTTTGTATTTTGTTCTGCTGTTCAGCGTTCTGCACCAATCTATGCCATCTCATACTGGTCTATATACTAATCTTATTGACAGTCTTCTTCAATTGTTTAAACTTTTAAAACAATTTTTTTTTGCATTGCCAGGAACTTTTGGCATTTGTCTATAATATATATGTATGTGATTTATTTACATATATTTAGCTAGGTTATTGCATTTTGTGTAGACACGGTATGAGAAAAAGATAGAATGCCTCTGTCAGTCATCTAATGACCAACTCTAACCATATTTTAATTAAAAATCATATATGGTTATTCTTCTACCTGCTACACTGATAAATAATTTATCTAAAGTGGTGAGAACTTCTGCAGTTCAGATAGATTCCTTTAATTAAAATAAGTGTTTAAAATGGCAGAGCTTATGAGACAATGCTTAAAAACATAGTTTGAGTTTTCTAATGAAATCTTCCTACTTCTTATTAAAACGCTAGTGAAACTATGTGTGCGCGCACACACGTAAAAATGCAAAACAAACAGGAAAAAATTACAATTTCACTCTAATTGCTAAAATATTGAAAGGATTACTAGAGAGCTCAGGTATAATGGAACTGCATTTAGACATAAAACAGTGCGACTGACAAGAAGGACTAAAGGGAAAGAATTGGTCTTTCAGGGCAATCTCTCTGTTGCTTTCACTCTTGTTTTCATTTTCTGTCTCCCTCTAACTCAAACACAGAGGGCCTATAACAAATTGAACATTAGGCCGATGTCCCATGATGGGCTATGATGTGTTCCCAAGGAGCCCAGAATCCTATCTTACTCTTCTTCTCCTACCACTTGTGAGGGGGTGAGAAAGGAAAGTGGTGTGTCATCCTAAAATGTACTATTCCCTACTTGTGAGAGCTATTGAAGTCACAGAGCAGTACATTGCAAAGCTATTTGTACTTTTGGTTAAGAAGAAATAAAGACTTGGGAGGCTGAGGCGGGAGGATTGTTTGAAGCCAGGAGATCGAGACCAGTCTGGGCAACAAAGTGATAACCCTGTCTCTATTTTTTTTTTTTTTTAAATTAGCTGGAAGTAGGGGTGTTTGCATGTAATCCCACCTACTCAGGAGGCTGAGGAGAGGGGATCCCTTGAGCCCAGCCATTCAAGACTGCAGTGAGCTATGATGACACAATCTCTCTGTTGCTTTCACTCTTGTTTTCATTTTCTGTCTCCCTCTAACTCAAACACAGAGGGCCTATAACAAATTGAACATTAGGCCGATGTCCCATGATGGGCTATGATGTGTTCCCAAGGAGCCCAGAATCCTATCTTACTCTTCTTCTCCTACCACTTGTGAGG
Source organism: Mandrillus leucophaeus (assembly GCF_000951045.1). Lineage (NCBI taxonomy): Eukaryota > Metazoa > Chordata > Mammalia > Primates > Cercopithecidae > Mandrillus > Mandrillus leucophaeus. The sequence continues at coordinate 2,822,861 of NW_012098876.1, read as the reverse complement.
GGGTGAGAAAGGAAAGTGGTGTGTCATCCTAAAATGTACTATTCCCTACTTGTGAGAGCTATTGAAGTCACAGAGCAGTACATTGCAAAGCTATTTGTACTTTTGGTTAAGAAGAAATAAAGACTTGGGAGGCTGAGGCGGGAGGATTGTTTGAAGCCAGGAGATCGAGACCAGTCTGGGCAACAAAGTGATAACCCTGTCTCTATTTTTTTTTTTTTTTAAATTAGCTGGAAGTAGGGGTGTTTGCATGTAATCCCACCTACTCAGGAGGCTGAGGAGAGGGGATCCCTTGAGCCCAGCCATTCAAGACTGCAGTGAGCTATGACTGTCTCTTATACACATCTAGATGTGTTTGGACCTATTGACTGAAGGTGCTCTCTGTCTAATTCTCCTTCTTTTCCCCTTAGATTTCATGGCACTTCTCTTAATTCTGACTATTTCTCCTAATTCTCCTATTTCTGACTCCATCTTGGCGCCTGCTCCCCAAAAAGCTCAACTAATACAAGGAAGATCTATGAATCTAGAGCTGAAGAGAAAGGACTAGGCTGGAGATCCTGGTTTGATATTTTCAGCCCTTAGGAGGGGGTTGTAGTCATGACCAAGAATGATATCTATAGACTGTGTATAAAGTCCTTCTTCCCCATAGCACCTATTGCACATTCAAGTTAAAGGTCTAGGGCTACACAAATTCATGCCATGTACAGATAGATCTAGCTAGTCTCACTTCATCCTTCTTATTGTTACTTTTAGTCCTTGAGTAAAAGGCTTCCTTCAAATTTTGTAAACAAGTAGACACCAGTGGAGTTTGGGTCAATAATTTTATGCCCAATATAAGAAAAAAATAGACAGCTACTTCTTAGAGAATGGTATCTAATTAAGGCTGTTTCTTGGTTGTTGATGAAGCATGTTACCAATCTGTGGGTGATGTGGAGAAAATGTGACAATTGGGGAATTGGCCTTGCCACCAGCTAATTATAGGACCAAGAACAGTCATTCATCCCATAGCATTGATGGGGGAGACCTTTCCCCCAATTGGAGGGCTCAGCCTCTCTCATCTGAACTTTCCACTGAATGAACTATCCACAGAAGAACCAGGTTCATCACAGCTCTTAGTGCTCTGTTTCTCCATTTGTCCCTTTTATCTCTTTCCAACCTCCCTTGGTGGGTCGCACATCTTGCATATTGATTCTGTTTTCAGAATTTCAGTTAGAAAAGTTCTTTTCCCATTTTAGCTCAAGAGTTGATAATAGGACTTGATTGTGTCATCTCATTTCTGTAATTTTATTAGGTTCAGAACAACGTTTGGGGGCATTTTGTCACATCTTTTACACGTACTTAAAAGTGCAGGTCTTAGTGTTGAAGTAAAGTACTCTAAAGAAGAGTGCCCTGCAGCAGATTAGAATAATTTAAACTCTAAAGCAGAGTTTGGCAAACTTCTTTTCTAAAGAGCAAGACAGTAAATATTTTACAGTTTGTGGACCCTGTGCTTTCTGTTACAACTACCAGCTCTACTATTAAAGACCAAAAGCATTCATAGAGAAGGCACAACTGAACTTTATTTTTAAAAACAGGTGGTAGACAAGATTTGGCCCATGGACTGCAGTTTGCCAACCTCTGGTCTAAAGCACAACGCAGTACTTTTTAAATCTTTTAAAACAGAAAGCAAAAACATTTACAACATTTACATTGTAAATATATATGTGAAAATTATGTAATACGAATTTTCTAGCAACAATTTGGTCGTCTCAAACTTCTATTCATCTGACTATAAATTTATGTGTCATATTTTTACACTTTTACTTTTAATGAATTAAAATTCTCATTGTTGAGTGCAGGCTGCTATAAAATAAAACTTAGAATGCTTGAATTTCATAAAGCAATCCATTAGTTCTTGTCATTATGATCTAGTAAGAGTAGAAAATATTTTGAAAACTGAATTAGTTTCCAGTTTATATTCATTTATATTTGTTTGCATTTTACAATTTTTTTTCCATCTTTTTTTATTAGTTTGAAAGCAAGGCCTATTTAAATTCTGGAACTTTTCTCGGAAATTTCACAGTCCTCATTCCGTGATGAAGGAGGTGACTAGTTGCTATGGAGATGATTACCAAAGCTTCATTGAGGTTTGTGATTTCTGGCGGGAAATGAGCAGCAAGAACAAGTAAATTTTTTATGGCATTTTTAAATTTCAAAGCTAACCTTTAAATTGACCCTGTCATATTATCACTGGGATTATGTAATTTTAATTACTTCTACTGGTTATAAGTTGTTGGATATTAATACTAAAGCTGAGCCGTCTGGAACACAAAATTAGACATACCCGTAGGCCGTATCCTGTATTCAAACCACAACTCTCTCTGGGGAGAAAGAGCTAGAAGAATGACTTCTCAAGGTTTCTGAATGTTGTTAGGTTTCTGTGTAAATGAGAGATAGAAAATATAAATTTATGAGTTTTTGCCTCCTGACATGTTTGCATTGGCAATTTTTAGGGTAGACTAATGGGAAGAAAGTTGGATTGGTAATGAAAATTAGGCTCAAGCTCTGATTGTGTTACATCTCATTAGACTAAAGTTGTCAGATTTAGCAAATAAAAATATGGGATGCATAGTTACATTTTTATTTCAGATAAACAATGAATACGGTTTTAGTATATGTATGTCCCATGCAATATTATGCTAGAAATTACTCATTGTTTAACTAAAATTAAATTTTAACTGAGCATTTTGTATTTTATGTGGCAGCCCTTCCTTAGAGAAATCACAAACATAATCCTTCTGAGCCTCCCAGTATTTTCACATTACACTAGTTTTAATCTAAATACTTTTAGCTGTAATAGGATTTTCAAGGTTAGGAAAGGCTAACTGCTATAACAAGTGATCCTCAATTCTTATTGGCTTAATACAACTTGAGGTGTTTTTCTTGCTCACATCACATCCAATGGCGTTCAGTGAGCTGTCTTCCATATGGCAGCTTAAGGACATAGGCTCCTTTGTGTAGCTTCATCATGTTTAAAATATGGTCTCAATAAAATTAAACTGTAAAATACACCCCTCCCATTGGTGAAAACCTGTCGTGGTTACTACTTAGACTTAAGGTGCTTTTGAATGTTAAATTAACCGTAGTCCTACAAAGAAGAAATGGCTTTTGTGCATCTCTATTCAATTTTTACCACATGTGTTACTTTTGCTCATCTATTCACATCCATGTGTCTGGCACAGTTTAGGCACTGGAGATAAAGTAGTGAACAAACTGGATAACTTCTCTTTCTTTGGAAAGTTTTGTTCTAGTTGGAAGAGATAGGAAAAAACAAACAAAAAATAACTATATATCAGGTACTATGAAGAATAATAGAGCAGTATACAGGGAAAGAAAGTTAATAGGAAGTGTATTAGATAGAGTTGTTGGAATCTTTGTGACAAGCTAATATCTCAGCAGAAAGCTAAAGGAAATGAGAATGCCTGGAGAAAGAGCTTTCCATGCAGAAGAGCCAGCAAGTACAAATCCTAGGGCAAGAATACATTTGGTGTGCAGAACAGTTAGAAGGCTGCGGTGGCCAGAGCACAGTGAGCAAGGCTAGGAGTGGTAGGAGAGTAGGTCAGAGACACAGGCCATGGTTTTACTCTGAGATGTGAAGCCATTGAAGTGTTTTGAGCAGAACAGTGATATAAGAATAAGAAACCTTAAAAGTCATTTAAAACTTGTGTTACTTTGTTGACTATACACTGCAGAGTTTATGTTAAACTATCTAGGGCAAGGCTGTAGCAAAAGATCAGTCATGAGGCTGTTACAATATTCCAGGTGAGAGGTGATGCCCTTGAATAGACATAGTGAAGTTGGTAGGAAGTGGATGCATTTTGAATACATTTCAGAGATAGAGGAGATAGAGATAGAGGAGAGATTAGCTTAAGGTGTCATGTAACACAAAATGAAGAGGCAAAGCTTATTCTGAAGTTCCAGGCATGATCCACTGGAAAAATAGACTGACATTTACTAATATAAGTCTACGGAAGGAACTAGTATAGTTCCTAGATCAGGTGGGATCAATGTTGATAAAGTTAAATTTAAGGTGCCTTCAATAAGTTAAAAAAGCCATTGAATGAGTTACATTAGTTATCTAAGTGGAGAATCATATGCAGGATTCAGTAGAGAGATTGAGGCTAGAGGTGCAATAGAGTCATCACTGTACCAATGGCATTCAAGCCTTGAGATTGGAGATGGTCACCAATGATTGTAGACAGAAAAATGAAGAGATCAAAGGACAAAGCCTTGGAACAGCCCAACATTAAGGTGTCAAAGAGAAGAGAAAAAAAATCAGCAAAAAAAATTATTGAGAACGTGTAGCCAAAGTGCAAAAAAATATTAGGAATACGTACCCAGAGAGGTAATTCAAGGAAAGATTCAATTAAAAAGCCAATGGAATCAAAACTTCAAATGCTACTGCTTGGTTAAATTATTTAATTCAAATTAAATAACTTCATTTAATCCAAATTAAAGTATTAGATTAAGCAAAGTGAACATCTTTGGTGACATTTAAAGATGGAGAGATGGAGATGAAAGCTTAAGTAAAGTTAGGCCAACTTCCAGCCACTTGAACTAACTGAAGTTGGTTCAATATAGAATGGGAGGAAAGTAGAGGCGCAGGTACAGATGATTCTGAAGAGTTTTGCAGTAAAATAGAGCAGATAAATTACTACTTCTTTAAAGTAAATCTAAATTAGTCCCCAATTTGCTTTCACTAATCCCACAATCATTTACTGAATGTCAGTTACATAAAAGGCATGACACCAGGTGCAATGGATACAAAGATAACTATGACATGCTGCAAGCTTGCTGCACTCATGATTAGGGAGAAAGAGGTGCAAACAAGAGATTACAGGTCAATGTGAAATGTGTTATTAGAATGCGATGGTAGTATGCTGAAAAATGGCAGTGACTCAGCCTCGGATGGTCAGGGAACAATTCACAGAGGTGATGGTAGCACAAACCTTTAAAAGGTAATTGGGCTTAAGCAGATGGTTAAAGACCTAAGCATGTTCCTAATGAGAGATATGGCATATGCAACATCTGGAGAGCATCCACCACTAATTCTGTTGGATTTATAAATCTTTCCCCACATTCTATTAAAGTCGAGCTCCAGATACATTCTTTAGTGTTTGGAAGTCCTCCTCATCTTCCTACATGACTCCTCTAGTCCCTACACATATATGCAACCCACAACATGCTCCGTTATTGCCATTCAAAGTGTGGTTCTCATAACAGCAGCATCACATGTGAACATTTTAGAAATACAAATCCTTGGCTCCCATCCCACACCTACCGAATCAGAGTCTCTGGTGGTGGTACCTAGGAACCTACATTTTAACAAATCCTTCAGATGGTTCTGATGCAGCTAAAGTTTCAGAAGCAACTTGTCCAGGTGCCTACAGATTTCTTCTTTTTAAAAAATGTTGTCCCTCTTAGCATTCAGTGGAAATGCTCATAATTAGGGTTATGTGTTCACTAATTTAGTCTCTCCATATCTACTGATAAAAAGTTATTTTGTTCTGAGTTCCAACATGCCATTAGCAGATGCTTCCATGAAAATAACCAAGTAAGTAACCACAAATTCCTAAAGTGTTGTTCTTTAAGGAGTACTTGCATTTTAACCAGGTTTTGAAAGGGTATTTCTGCTGAAGAAAGCTGAAGTGAGAGATATTTGCCTGTGTGTATATCTAGAAAAAACTTTGTTAAAATTTTATTTTTTATTTTAGATTCATGAGGTATCGTGCAGGTTTGTTACAATGCATAATGCTGAGGTTTGGTTTCCAATGATCCCATTGCCCAAGTAGGAAACATACTATCCGACAGGTAGTTTTTCAACCTTAACCTCCTTCCCTGCTTTTGCAGTCCCCAGTGTCTATTGTTCCCGTCTTTGTGTCCATGTGTTGCCAATGTTTGGCTCCCGCTTATAATTGAGAACATATAGTTTTTAATTTTCTGTTTCTGTGTGTTAATTTGCTGAGGATAATGGCTTCCACCTGCATCCACGTTGCTGCAAAGGATGTGATTTTGTTCTTTTTTTACGGCTGCATAGTATTCCATGGTGTATACGTACCACATTTTCTTTATCTTATCCACTATTGGTGGGTACCTGGGTTGATTCCATGTCTTTGCTATTGTGAATAGTGCAGTGATAAACATATGAGTGCAGATGTCTTGTTGGTAGAGCAACGCCATTACTGGGTATACACCCAGATGAATATAAATCATTCTACCATAAAGACACATGCATACAAATGCTCACTGCAGTACTATTCACAATAGCAAAGACATGGAATCAACATAAACACCCATCAATGACAGACTGGATAAAGAAAATGTGTTGCATATACACCATAGAATACTATGCATCCGTAAAATGAATGAGATCATGTCTTTTGTGAGAACATGGACAAAGCTGGAGGCTATCATCCTTAGAAAACTAATGCAGAAGCAGAAAACCAAATACTGCAGGTTCTCACTTACAAGTGGGAATTAAATGATAAGGAACTTATAAACACAAAGAAGGAAACAACAGACGCTGGGGTTCACTTGAGGGGGAGGGTTGAAGAACGGAGAGGAGCAGAAAAGATAAATGTTAGTTACTGGGCTTAATACTTGGATGACGAAATAACACGTATAACAAACCTCCATAAGAGTTTACCTATGTAACAAATCTTCACATGTACTCCCAACCCTAAAATAAAAGTTAAAAAAAAAATTTATTTTCAATTGGGTATATACCCAGTAATGAGACTACTGGGTCAAATGGTAATTCTAGTTTTACTTCTTTGGGAAATCTCCAAATTGCTTTCCAAGAGGGCTGAATTAATTTGCATTCCCATCAACAATGTGTAAGTGTTTCCTTTTATCTGCAACTTTACCAACATCTGTCATTTTCTGACTTTTTAATAACAGCTATTCTGACTGGTATGAGATGATATCTCTCTGAGGTTTTGATTTGCATCTCTCTGATGATTGGTGATTTTGAGCATTTCTTTTCATATGTTTGTTGGACTCCGGCATGTCTTGGAAAGAAACTTTATAAGAAGACTCAGACACACCAAAATTTAGCACCTCACATCATTGATCATTGAATAAAACCTTGAGGCAACCATCAGCATTTCATTAACGAACCTTTATCAAGCACTTTATTTAATGAACCTCCTGGGCTGCAGGAAAGAACAGCACAATTACTCTTATAAGTTACAAAAAGTTCTTGGTTACTCCTACCATCTTTTCTAAGGCCTACTCATTCTATTTTCCTTTGAAATTCTAGGTTTAAAATAAGTCATCTTCTTTCTGACTCTTCTGAAAAATGTCAATTCAAAGCTGAACAAGATGGACTTTCCACTTTTTAAACAGATTCGTATCCCCGAGTCATTTTTAGAAGCTCTGTAAGGGGGATCAAGTGTGCACACTTAGAAAATGCCCTCAATCAAAGGCAGGATCATACACAGTAGGGCTCACCATGAGTGTCCCTGGAATGTAACTACTTTCACAAGCCTGTCTCTTCCTACTGCTATCTTTCTCTCCAGATGCTATCCTCACCACCCCCAGAACATTCCGTATATCTCACGGGTATCCAGAAGCCTTATGTTTCACTCCAAATTACTCTCTGGAAAGTAACTAGAAATAATAATAGCTACAGCTGATACATTTACTATATTCCAACAGTTAAGTGATTTAGAAATGTTATCTCATTTGATCTTTGCAATGGTCCATGAGGTAATTTTTATTAGACTTACCTTAAAGAGGCTTAGAGAAGTTGAAAGAAACTTGCTTACTCAGATAGCAAACTCAGGTCTATTGAACTCAAAAGCCATGATATTTTTTATTTCACAAATGCTCAGTCTGTAACATGTCATTTTGCTGCTTTTCCCAGGGATATTTGTGCTTAACATAATCTGTGATAACAAAATGGGTTTGTACTTCCTTGAAGGAACTTGGACACTGATGAACAGGTAGAGATGACCTTACCTGGTTGGCTATGGAAGCCTGAAATCATGCTATGGGTGTTTGTTGTGATACATGAAGGCAAGACTTACAAATAAATGATGATGACAGAGATGTCTTCCCTGTCAGAGTGAAAGCTTTCTGTAGATCTTTCTCCTTACAAGTCAAAGCACATCTTTGAAACAATCAGGAACCCCTGTTTTGGATAGAAGGAATTATTTTAACAAATCAAGTGTTGTAACCTCCCCAAATTCTATAATTTTCTGGAAGGAATATGAACCCCAGAAAGTTTTCAAATACTCTCAGCAGGTACAACTGTTGGGTATGAGTAAACCCAAGCAAGTGTGAGCCATCTCGGCTTTAGCATGTGTGTTAATTAGTATGTCAGACTGTGGGACTCAAAGGTTTGACATTCAGGAGTTCAAATGTTGACTTTACAACCTTCCAAGCACATCTCTGTCTTAGTCCATATTTGTGTTGCTCTAATAGGATCCCTGAGGATGGGTAATTTATAAAGAAAAGAGGATAGCTTCGCTCACAGTTCTGTAGGCTAGGAAGTATAAGAAGCATGGCAAAGCCATCTACGCAGCTTCTGGTGACGGCCTCATGCTGCTTTCACTCTTGGTGGAAAGTGAAAGGGAAGGGGGCATGGGCAGAGAGATCACACGGCAAGGAAAGAAACAAAAGAGAGAAACTGAGGAAGCCAGACTCTTTTTTAACAACCTACTCTCATTGACTCCCACAGGAGGGCGTTAATCTATTCATGAGGCAACTGCTCCCACGACCCAAACATCTCCCACTAGGCCCCAGGTCCTAACACTCATGCACTGGGGATAAAATTTCAACAGGAATTTTGAAGAGGACAAGCCATAATCAAAACATAGCAGTCTCCACATCTTGCTTTCTTCATTTGTAAATGAAGACGAAATATCTTAGAGTTGTCCTGAGAATTGACACATGTAAAACATTTGGTTCTGTCTTCCTCAATTAATGGTAGCTGCTGTCTTTATGACTATCAATATCTCCTGAATGCAGACATCCACAGGACCCTAGAGATTGCTTCTGTAAACTTCTGGCCCCAGAAAATGTATACTACCAGTTTGTAGGTAATACTGTGATGTCAGTGGGTTAGCATGCAGATAATGCTAGTAAAAATAAGCAGTATTTTTGAGTATTTACTATGTACCAAGTCTTATACTAAACATTATATATAAAATATCTTATTTAAGCCTCACAGTGATTCCATGCATGCTAGTGTTACCCCATTTTATAGATGATGAGACTGAAGTATAAGAAATTCAGTAAGTAATCCAAGATCATACAACTGAAAAGACATGAAACTGGAATTTGAACAAAGGTCCAACTAAATGGCTGCCCTCTTCACCAATGAGCTATAAGAACAAATATTTTTAAAGTGCTTGCTAGAGGTAATCTCTTCTTTATTAATTCAAGAGAGCATATTATTCTTGGCTTTTGTCTTCAGGTAGTTTTATAAAATAAACACTAAGCACTTCTTGCATTGCTGAAATATTGTCTTGTTAGGGAAGAAGTATTCTCGGGACACTCAGAATCAAGTATGGTTCCATTTTTATTAATTGTATGGGTTCTTTAAAGCTGTTATTGTGGAATCATTCCCATTCCATTAATATAGGACCGATTATAAATTGGAGTGATCTTATTGCTTTTATTTAGTGGAGGGAACGGAGGAGGCAAGGAAGATAAAGAGGACCATAGTGTAACAGATAAATCTATCCCTTCCATTAGCCTGCGCTGGAAGCTTAAAATGCTCCAGGAAAGCCATTTGTGATGTAAATAGGGATGGTGTGGACAGAGAGCTTTTTACAAATCTGCTATTTATGTAAGAGAGGCATCCTGTGGGTTATCCCAATGGAATTCACTTTCCTGCTTGGTTTACCATGGAAGGGAAAGGAGACCTAACAAATAGCCCTTCAGTTTGCTCAGCTGTGAGATATCCATTAACCAAGCAGAAGTTTGTCTGCACACACTGGATGTTTGCACAGCTTGCAGTGCCATCTTTTCAAGACCCACCATTGTCTGGAAAGCACTCCGAAGTCCTAAGTCTATAATAAAGCAAATAGCTTGCACAGTTATTTACTGTCAGGTTCACTTTTTACACTGTAGCCTATGAACGTCATCAGTTAAATTAAACCTCAAGAAGACCAAACACAGTGCATGAAGGTTAAATATGCTCTTGTGTTTGTTGGCACATTAGCCACCAAGCCACTTGCTCTTGAAAGTGTCCTTCAAGACACTTTCTTTCCAAAAAAAGATTAGAAATTTGATTACCAAGTTCAGATAGAGAAAAATTCACTCTCTGAATTTTATTGAGAAACTTTTCCCTAGCAAGTAACCATAAAGCATTTTCCCTTAAGAGTTCAGATTGAGCACATAGTAGAATGATATCCTAGCATAGCTAGCAATTATTTATATAGAGTGGCTTTTCAAAACCACTTGCCCATGTATTTTCTCATTTGCTTGGAACAAGTATCATCATTATTATTTAATTTTTCTCAAGAGAAAACTAATCCTCAAAGCGGTTCAAGGATTTTCCCAAGATTATTCACCTAGTAAATGGTAGAAAAAAAGCTTAGGTGCCTGTAGTTCTGCCTCCAGGGTCTTTCCACTACTCATCTTCATATACAAATGTACTAGATCTTGCTACTTAAAAAGTGTGGTCCCAGCAAACAGTAGCAGCAGCAACAACAATGGCAACAGCATCACCTAGGCAGTATCTCAGACCCCACCCAAGACCTACAGAATCTGAATTTGTTTTTTGGGGTTTTTTTCCCTTCTTTTTTTAGAGATAGGGTCCTGCTGTGTCACCCATGTTGGAATGCACTGGCATGATAATAGCTCACTGTTACCTCAAATTCCTGGGTTCAAGCAACCCTCCCATCTTAACCTCTTGAGTAGCTGGGACTACAGGTGGCACCACCAGATTTGGGCTAATTTTTTTTTATTTTGTAGAGACAAGGTATTGCTATGTTGTACAGGGTGATCTTGAACTCCTGGCCTCAATCAATCCTCCTACCTCAAGCTCCTAAAGAGCTTGGATTACAAGCATGAGCCACCGCATGGTCCTGAATCTGTGATTTAAACAAGATCCCCAGTTGACATTAAAGTTTGCGAAGTACTCTCATTAAGACTCACAAGTATAGTGGTATCTCCTTTCTCCAACTAAATAATATATCAAAACATTGGCATTTGAAATATTGAGTGTTAAATTCCAACAGGGTAGCTGAGGTCTCGCCATTTCTTAAGATATTACATAGGTTTGCAGATCTATAATTTCATCTGCACTTCTTGAAAATCTCATTTTGGTACACATACACCTGTGTCCGCAGTTACACATATATTCATCTGAGCAAGAAAATGATGCTGTTTGTCTCTACCTGCTTGGATAACAATGTTCGTTTTTATTAGCATGGTAGATTGTGAGGGAGGAGCAGTAAGCCATCTGGAGCTTGAGCCAGATATTCCATTAGGGGCTTTCTAGTTGATGCAAACTTTTAAATTAAATGTTTAGTGTCAAGTAAATGCTTGTGAAATTGCAATTCTCCTGCCATATGGTGTGCTGCTTAACAATAGATGATATTTGCTGTTCCTAAAATAAATTATCGATTGGAAATCAATGTTATGTCCAATAGCTTTGCTGATAAACAGTTAAATGAACTCACATTAGTCATTTAAATGCCTTGGTTCTTATTTTCTTGCCTGCAACATTAGATCAAATAATCTCTATGCAACTCATCCAAGTTTTGTCATAGAATTGGAATTTTAAAGTTTCTGAAGATTTGTAGAGCCTGAAAGGACAAAGTGAATTCACAATCAAATAATATCTTTTCCCCCTGCATTCTTTTGTGAATGGAATCCTCTGGCCCTTCATTAATGGCACTTAAAATAACTGTTTCCTTTATTATTCTGAGCATGAAAGAGTCTCTAAAACTCTCTGCAGTATAGTCCAGCTCAGAACCAAAATGAAGTATACATGATTGAATGTCAAGATGTTGCTGAAGCACTCCGAGAAGTTCACCATATAATGACAGGACTAGGTTCTGGTTTATTAGAGTAGGTGGCCTGGAGGAGGAGCTTGGTGGTGAAAATATACACGATGGCAGAAACCTAGTTTCTGAGTGGTTAAATTTGGCCCTTGTCCTTTTGCACTAGGAGTATTTTTTAAAAATAAACTCCAGAAGAATAGCTCACTCTCGGTTTTTAGAGTAGTTTTGGCCCTTTTACTCTTGGTCAGGACTGACACTTCCATCCCAGTTTTCTGCCCAAACACGGTCAATCTGTGAGCAGACATTTTAGAGAAGACCTGTGCTTCTGAGGTGAAGGTGCTACCCAGCTGGTTTTGGTATTTTTGAGGAGGCACCAGCATTCTAACCTCAGATACCTGTTACCTGGGATTATCATGAAAGGGAAGTGGTATGTGTAGGAAATTAAAGAGTTTTAGAAAGAAAGAGCAAGCTAATTCAGAAGCCCAGACAATGCTGGATTGGATAAAGCCCAATAATGCTTAGCACAGGGTCCAGAACATTTCAAATGCCATGTTTAGAAGTTAAAAAGCTGGTATTATTTTACTTCATTTAAGGTGGTAGATTCTGCCCTCCACTTACATTAATGAGTAGGGGAGGCATGTGTGCTTAATAGTTTAAATGAGAGCAATAATGGGATGACAGCAGCAAAGCCAGGGCTGACACAGCAGCTTTCATGAGAAACGGTAGTCAGGGTCCAAGGCACAAGGCCTGTCCATGAATCCTCCAGCTTTCCTGGGTCCTCCATTTGTCAGGTTTGAGGGAGGCCAGGCATTTCCTACTGAAAGCACTTTTAGTGAAGGAAAGGCTCCTAAGGCTTATTAAAAGAAAAACTTAAGACAAATTAACGTTAATAGGATTTAAATAAGCAAAGAACGATTCACAAATTGGGAAGCCCCCAGAGCCAGAATAGGTTCAGAGTGGTTCTGGCACTGCTGCATGGTAGGATCAGATTTATGGCCTGAAAAAGGAAAGTGATGTACAGAAAAGGAAAGGGAGGCACAGAAACAGCTGGATTGGTTACAGCTCAGTGTTTGCCTTAAACACAATTTGAATAGTTGGCCACCTATGATTGACCAAAATTAGGTGATTGGTACAGGAGAAGGTTACAGTCTGATTGCATATCCAGTCATGTTACAGTTTACTACGGATGGAGAAACCTTTAGACTGAACCTAAAATATGTTAGAAGGCAGCTTTAAGCTAAACTTAGTTTAACAGACAGAATGTGCAGACATTTGCTCAGGTCAGTTTTCCTGGAATTTAAAAATAATCACAGAAATCTCAAGATTGGACAGGAATCCCAAGTGTTGGCCACCAGCTCTTTCTCCCTTTTCTTTTTCCAGTCTTACAATAAAAAAAGCATTTCATATTAGATACCAGTATACACATATATACATTTATAGAAAACTGAAACAAAAGGTTCATAAGATAATATCCTTATTATATATGATCTACTGATAGTTTTTTTTATACCTGATTAGACTATTTTGTTATGAAGAAAACAGAAACTAACCCATAGTTAACCTTAGATCTGGGATAAAGGGACCCTTTTCTTATGGGTGCCTCCAATTTGTCCACCCAGGAGGTGCTTCCTAGTATCACAGACTCCTTCTCTGTAAGCCTCTGCTGGCTCTGCTGCTGATCATGCCAGTACCTTGAGGCAGAACTGCTGTCACTATGCTGGTCCCATCAGAAAGATGATGCAGACAAATCCCTGTTGCCCTTGTTCCCACCAAAGCACAGCCAGCAAAAGAGAAACCATACCAATAATGTTAACAGATAATTTAATATAAAGACTTTTGGAGATCAGAAAAAAGTGTATAGCAGGCAGGACTACCTTGCAGCTCCCACTCAAATGGACAGAGCAGTGTGTCCCACTCAAATAGAACAGTGAAGCTCCGACTCAAATGGACAGAATTCACATCATGAACTTTTGCTCCAAGAACTACTGCAGGAACATACCAGCAAAACTGAAAGAATTCACACACCCTTTGAAAGAAGTGCTTTGCTGCTGTAAACTCCATGAGACAGCCAGAAAACTGTGAGTGCCCAAAAGTGTGAGGGGGAACTCTGAACACATATCCTCACTGGGGAACCTGAAAATCCAGATCATAGGAGAAAGATTACCTAGAGGTGGAACAAATTTGGAGAACCAAAGGAAATATAAAAGTAGAAGAAGCCGCAGGAAGAGTCCTATAGGTACTCCTGGTCCCCAGGGAAGCCCAGGGAAGCCATTTCTGACCCTATCTCACACAGGGTTCCTTGGGGAGGGCTGCTAATGGAATTGAAGAAGGACCACAGGGAGACGGAAACTCCCAGCTGAACTTTGTAATAATTTTAACCTAGCGCAAATTTTCCTGGGCAGAATCATTGGTGAGATGAGGATGGCAAACAGGAAGTGCAGATATAAGCACAGAAGCGGACAGGAGTGAAGCCTGAAAGCCCTGCTTGCTTTCTCAGTGGGGAGACCTGTAGCCTGGGACAAGATCTCAGCCTTGTACACTAGCTGCCTGGTTATAAACTTGGTGCTATTGTGAGGCATGGTGGAAGTGAGACTGACCTTTCTGGCTGTGTGGCAGCTGGGTGAGGCCTGTCAGTGCCAACTTTCCCCCACTTCCCTGGAGTCCTGTACAAAGCAGCAGAGGTAGCCATAACCCTCCTTGGAACATAACTCCATTGATCTGAGAACCACACTCTGATCCCCCACAGTGGCCACAACAAGCCCCACCCAAGGAGAGTCAGAGCTCAGACATACCTATCCCTGACCCCACTTGATGTTCTTTCTCTACCCACCCTGGTAGCCAAAGACAATAGACAAAAGACATAATCTCTTGGGAGCTCTATGGCCCCCCTCGTCACTTGAGAAACCAGAATGTTTATCCAGGCAACCTTAGGGCAATCTTGTATCCTCCCTATGCTACCACTGCTGATGCGCTCTTGATAGCACCACCTGCTGGCTGGAGGCCAACCAACTCAAGTCATTACAGCAACTCGTAACTGAAAAAACCCACTCTAAGAAAGGAGAAAGCAACTGCTAATTCCACTGCCTGTGACTTCGTGGCTAACCAGAGGTCCTAAAAGAAGAAAAAAACAAAACAAATAGCAAAAAAACACAAAACAACAGGATATAGATGAAGAGATCTCTAGAGAAATAGATATAATAAATTTTAAAAATTCACAATTTTTGGAAATGAAAGACACACTTACAGAAATACAAAAGACACTGGAAAGTTACAATAATAGAATTAAACAAGTAGAAGAAAGAACTTCAGAGCTCAAAGACGACACTTTTGAATGAACTCAATCCAACACAGACCAAGAAAAACAAATGAACAAAGCCTCCAAGAAGTTTGGGATTATGTTAAATGATCAAACCTAAGAATAATTGGTGTCCTGAGGAAGAAGAGAAATCTAAAAGTTTGGAAAACTTATTTGAGGGAAAAAGAAAAACAACTTCCCTGGCCTTGCTAGAGATCTAGACATCCAAATACGAGAAGCTCAAAGAGCACCCAGGAAATTCATCACAAAAAGTCTTCACCTAGGCACATAGTCATCAGGTTATCTAAAGTCAAGATGAAGGAAAGAATCCTAAGAGCTGTGAGGCAAAAGCACCAGATAACTTACAAAGGAAAACCTATCAGATTAACAGCAGATTTCTCAGCAGAAATCCTAAACACTAGAAAGAATTGAGGTCCTATCTTTAACTTCCTTAAACAAAAGAATTACCAGCCAAGAATTTTGTATCCAGTAAAACTAAGCTTCATAAATGAAAGAGAGATAAAGCCTTTTTCAAGGAAAGCAAAGTAATTCTTGATGCTGCATCCCAGCAGCTGTCTTCTTCTGAGGCCTCTTAACCATGTGAAGTAAAGGTATTCTTCCTCGTTTTCCTGCTGAAGTAAGCAGGTAGGTACCATTTCAAACACACACACACACACACACACACACACACACACACACACACACACTCTCACACTCTCTCTCTGTCTCTCTCTCTCCACATATATGCACAAAATAATTTTCAGAGACAATAAAGTCTAGAGCAATGTTTCTACTATAGTTTAGGTGTTTGTTCCCACAAACCTCATGTTGAAATTTGATCCCAAGTTAGAGGTAGGGCCTAATGGGAGACATTTGGGTCATAGGGATGGACCCCTCATGAATAGATTAATGTCCTCCCTGTGGAGGATGAGGAGTGAGTGACTTTTCCCTCTATCGTTCCATGAAAGCTTGTTGTTAGAATGAACCTAGTACTGCCTCTGTCTCTCTAGCTTTCCCTCTAACCAAGTGATTTCTGTACAGGCAGCTCCCCTTCACCTTTCACCATGAGTGGACACAGACTGTGGCCCTCGCCAGAAGTAGATGCTGCTGTCATACTTCTTCTGCAGCCTGTAAAAAACCATGAGCCAAATAAACCTCTTTTCTGTATAAATTACTCAGGATTAGGTATTTGTTTATAGCAACACAAATGGACTAAGACAGCTTCTCTACTGAGGTGATTTTGTCCACCAGAGAACATTGGCAATATGCAGAAGAAATTTTGGTTGTCACAACTGAGGGTGGGAGTGCTGTTATCAATTGAGTAGAGACCAGGGATGCTACTAAACTAAGTATTCAATAGGCTTTCACCACAAAAAAATTATCCAGCCCAAATGTCATTAGTGCTAAAGTTAAAAAACCATGGTCTAGATATATAATATAGTTTACTCTGCAAAGAGTCCCTATTCATAATGATACTTATATTTTATACTATTTAATAGAGGGAGGTGGAACTCACAGCAAATCCACACGAATCCTCTCCAAAGAAATATTATCTACCATTTCAACCTCATTCTTGGCATCTCTGACTCCATCTGTAAGATAATATGCGTGGTCTGCTAAGAATCTCAAAGTTGGTTCTCATGTAACTTCTCTGCAGTCCTGTTTTGGCAATCTAGCACCATACGTAGGAATGTGGGTATATCTGACACATTCATGCTTTGATGCTTTGTAGTTTTCCAGATGGCCACAAAGTAATGTGTGGCCCATTTCTAGAAGTGTTCAAGAGACCACAAAAGCATCTGTCAAGGAAGAAAGTGAGGGGAGTTCTTTATGGCCTATTGAGTTTTCTCCAAACACATGAAGTATCTGATTGCTTTCACAGTAAGTCTATGAAACAAAATGTGCATAAGCTAATGTGTTGGAAAATCAGGGGTCATAGGTACTGTATTTTTACTGGGACTGTAGTGTTGGTTGACTCTTACTAGAGAAATAAAGACTGTCTTCCTCAGCCTTGCTCCTGCAGCATAAGACGCTCCTGTAGTGGAGGAAGACGTTCAGGCTCTTCAGCCTAAAAAGCAGCAGCACTGTGCACCAATGAGCATGTTCAAGGCTTGGCAGGATTCAAAGAAGGGTTTTCTGCTAACCTTGCCTCCCTGACTGAGCAACATCTTACAGGTATTAAATTATGAACGCTTTGTGAAATTGCTTTGAAAACGGCCCTGCAGAAATCCAAAATAAAGCTGGTATTCCTCCAAGTGTGCCATAAACATGAAGGAAACACTATCCCAAAGGCATCCACAGGCCTTCAGAGGATGGGCTAATAGAATAAGAGCTTTCTGGCAGTTAGAAATCAGAAGAGTTTGTGAGAAGGGAGGAGCCTGTGGCTTAATTTTAGCCCTGTGGTGCTTTCCTCTATTTTTCTGGAAAATAGTTGAGGTTGACATGTGTTTTGTATAGTTTGTGTGGAATTCAACAAAGAAGGGGAAAAAAACAGCACTTTAATGGGTTTCTTACATGAAGAAATAAATTCTACTTTCTCCGTTTATGGGGTGGGCAACCTGTTAACACACTGCTGGCTGAATTACCTTTGACTTAAAACATCTGAAAGCAATAAATTCAAGTTTCATCAGGTAACTCATAGGAAAGGCACTTTCCCCTGCTCTTCATTTCCAACAGTTTTGAATGTGCATCATAATCACCTGGAGGGTTTATTAAAAAGACAGATTTCTGCATTTCTGATTTAGTAGGTCTGGAGTATGGCCTTGGAATCTGCATTTCAGGTAAGTTCCCAGATGATGCTGATGCTGCTGGCCTAGGATCTCTCTTTGAACCTAAACAATATGATCAGATTTACTCTAAAGCAAAGATTATTCATGGCTCCTCTGAAGTCTGGGAATCACTGCTGAACCTGGAAAGTACATGGCCAGGTTCCCGTCTCCTTGATGTCTGGCTACCTCCTTGTATAACTGCCACACTCTATATGGGTCACTGTTGCTGTTGCAGGCCCTAGGCTTCTTTCTCTTGAAAAACTTTCAGAAATAAGTCAGATGAAAGGATCTCAATCTCTATAGGCTCTGCTTTCCTGTGTGTTTATTTATTACTTTATTCTCCATAGACCTTCCTCAAACAATGGCAAAGATGGCCATCAGCAGCTCCAGACTTACCTTCTACCAGATTTGTAGACTGAAGGAAGAGATACTTTTTCCCAAGCAGAGTTCTCATTGGCTGACTTGGGTCACATGTCAACTCCTGAACCAATCATTAACATAGAAGAGATTTGGTATTTTGATTGACCAGACTTATTGACATGCTCAGTCCTGGAGCCAGAGGTGGGGTTACTCCCACACAAGCTGCATGGTAGACAATAGGAAAGGTGTGGTTCTCCAAAAGCGGGAGATGGGTTGTGTTATCAGGAGAAAGAGCTAGGCAAAGAGAAACTACACATGTCCATGACAATGTGCTGGAAGCAAAGACAGGTCAACTCATTGTCTTGGCAAGCAAAATGATCACAGAGAAAACCCAGCCTCCTCTTGGTACCAGTGAATGAAACAAATGACCAAAGAGCTTAAGAAACTAGCTGAGGTTTACGTAATTCTAACATAATAAGTTAGAGGAATAATGGTCCCACTTTTGTTTTTCTTTGTTTGTTAGGTTTTCATGCTCTCTAACTGTTCTAGGGCCTTCACTATTGGGGATCTACCTGAGCCTGTCCTGGTGAGACAAGATCCAAAATTCAAAACCAGTTTGTTTTACCTCTCTTCAGTTCCTGCTGATAGGATTGTAGCAAGTTTGGATGGCACATTAAGATGAATAGATACACTAGAAAGTTGATTACTTTGTTGTGGGGGGGAAATATTTGCATATACATCCTTGGATGTTCTTCTCCAAAAAGCTAGAAACTACAAATAATAAATACAACAGTGAATATTTCAGATGCTGTTGGCAAAAGATGCCACTTCGAAACAGAAAGTACATTAAATCAGATCATACATTCATCCTCTGCAGAGCATCTACTCTAAAAGATGTGCCATTTTGAGTAAGAGGAGGTAATACAGAAAAACATTCGTGAAGCATTATCATGTGAATATAGTAGTTTATAAAACAACATACATTACATGACCTTATTAATGCCAATAAATATGAGTATAAACACAAAAGAGAGATGTTTAGAAACCTATTAAAATGTTAATAGTATTTGTATTTGAGCATTGGGATTATGAGTTTTTTTCTTTATACTCTCATAAAGGAAATGTTATAATACGCACAAACGGCTAATAAAATGTATGCGTGCACGTCCCCAATTTTAAGACACCATTGATTATAAGAGCACTGTAGAAATATCAGCCTCTTAGTTTTAAAAAAATTACTATTATTTTGTTACCTTTTAAAAATTTTAACCATATGTCTGACTTATTCTTGGAGGGAAATAATAAAACCTCAGGTTTTTTGTTTTTCAACCAAAGGCAGAAGTAATAATATGAGATCACACCTTGGCTACAAGTTAATGATCTATGCAATGTAGATGTGTCAGCATTTTTAAATGTCCACATTAAAATAGACATCTGCCATTAAAAATAAACACAAATCACTTGCCAAAGTTGTAAATTCACAGACATTGAAATAAATAACTAAAACTGAGTATTTTTAAAACCCTGAGGTTTCTTGACAATGTTCATAGACCAACTCAAAAGCCACATACAAATAATGCGGGAATAAAGAAAGAAAATGACATCAGCTAATTTTTACTTGACTTCATCATAACGTGTCTGTTGGGTATTGCACATGGATACTACAAAGACTAATGATAACTCACTTTTGGTGCCAAGATTTTCAACAAAGAAGCTTAAAGTTGACATTCATCTGTTTGAAAAAGAATATTACATGTACAAACACCAAAAATTTTTATGTCTGATGGTGGGTGCCATGGTTCGGTTCCCAAAAGCAGACTAGAGACATATCTATTAACTGCAAGTGAATGAGGAAATGAGAGCAGGTGAATGAGGAAGTGAGAGCAGGTGAATGAGGAAGTGAGAGCAGGTGAGTGAGGAAGTGAGAGCAGGTGAGTGAGGAAGTGAGAGCAGGTGATTGAGGAAGTGAGAGCAGGTGATTGAGGAAGTGAGAGAAGGTGTATGAGGAAGTGAAAGAGGAAAGGAAAAGTTGTCAGTAAAGGGTGATTATTGAGCCACCTTCCACAAGAACAAAGGGAAATTAACTCCATGGAGAAAACAAATACTTGGGAACTATCCCATTCAAGGGGTGAGGGAACTGTGGTATTTGTACATATATTCCAGAGAGTGAATGGTTGAGCACTGCTGCTGAGGATCATTAATTACCTGGATTTCTGGCCTGTGACTCATGCTTCTAGGAAGAGAAATCTTCTGTGATTCTGAGAAAATATGTCCTCATGCACAAAGATGCAGATTCGGGCTGACGGATTGGGTCAGCATGAATGCACTGACAGGTCCAAGAGAAACAGATGGAGTAATGGCAACGTCTGCTGCAATGGGTCCATAAGGTCAGCCCCTTTGCTTTTAGCACAGAGAATATAGCACATTTCCTTCTTATTGTTTACAAACATTTCTTACAGAATGCATATCTGTTTTCCTTAATCCAAATGGTCATATCATTACTTGTTTTCTGTGTTACAGTTAGTATCATTGCCTGCTAGCCACTTCTGGCAATAACGATTCAAGATCTCTTTGCAGTAACTCTAGAAATCTTTAGATTGCAAATTTTGTTTTGACATTATCTCTTTCTTTTCCTTCCCTCCTTCCTTTCCTTCCTTCCTTCCATCTTTCCTTCCTTCCTTCCTCTCTCTTTCTTTCTTTCTTTCTTTCTTTCTTTCTTTCTTTCTCTGTCTGTCTTTCCTTTTGAGATGGAATCTCACTCTGTCACCCAGGCTGGAGTTCAATGGTGCGATCTTGGCTCACTGCAACTTCCGCCTCGCAGGTACAAGCAATTCTCCTGCCTCAGCCTCCTAAGTAGCTGGGATTACAGGAACATGCCACCACGCCTGGCTAATTTTTGAATTTTTTTTTGAATTTTTTTTTTTTAGACGGAGTCTTTCTCTGTTGCCCAGGTTGGAGTGCAGTGGCACGATCTCGGCTCACTGCAAGCTCTGCCTCCTGGGTTCACGCCGTTCTCCTGCCTCAGTCTCCAGACTAGCTGAGACTGCAGGTGCCCACCACCATACCAAGCCTTTTTTTTTTTTTTTCATTTTAAATAGAGACGGGGTTTCACCATATTAGCCAGGATGGTCTCGATCTCCTGACCTCATGATCTACCCGCCTCGGCCTCCCAAAGTGCTGGGATTATAGGCGTGAGCCACTGTGCTCAGCCTAATTTTTGTATTTTTAGTAGAGACTAGGATTCACCATGTTGGTCAGGCTGGTTTTGAACTCCTGACCTCATGATTCACTCGCCTCAGCCTCCCAAAGTGCTAGGATTACAGGCATGAAACACCGTGCTTGGCCTTGTTTTGACATTTTCAAAAGTAGTTTCTGCGCTGTTAATTTTATGATTCTTCTACAGAAGCTTCGCTGCCCTGCAGTTAATTCACAGAATGACTTTTCTTCTTTGAAACTGCCAAGTTGAGGTGAGTGTCAAAACCTACATTATTAGGCAGCAGGAACTTTGAACCTGTAGTCTATGTGGTCTCATGTCTTCATTAAGTCACAGTATCTGAGCATGTGTGTGCAGATGCAATAGCCATATACGATATAAGATTCATCAGAATTGAAGATCCAACAGATGACAAAACTGGGATTAACAACCCTCTAAAATAAGAAATAACTACACTCTTAGGACAGAGGAAAACAATCTGGCTCAGTTACAAATACATTGGCCATTTAATGCAGAGAAGACAAAAGCAAACTTTTTTTCTTTTTTTTTTAAAAAAAAAAAAATGTTATTTGAGTCATCATCATTACCTTTCAACTGCTCAGACCCAGAATCCCTTCACCATCAAAAGAATTCACTATTTATATATATACACACACTCATCAGGATTTCAGAAATGCTAAAATATGGAAAAAGTCATGCAATAACCTGTGCAGAGAGATATTTTGTTTTAAACAGTGTACAACAAAAATCTCTTGGGAGATAAATATCTTTGTCTGAGAAAATGCTTTAATAACCCAAGAGAAATAGGACACTCCTTGCTGGGTGTAGGTGTGGCCAGGTAACAAAACTACAAGGTGGAATGGGATGGAATTTCTCTACATAATAGAAGATATACGGTTTGAACACCTGGACGATGTAGGAGAGAAGGATGAAGAAGCAAGGCTAAGAGGAACAGAAGAAGAGGAGTCAAATCAATGAAGAGAGGTGGTGGCTATATGTGGACAGTAAAATTCTACTGTGAAAGGGTGATACCTACTTGTTTGTTGAGAAGGTGTTTTTGTTTCTAAAAAGTAAATTCTTACTCTTGTGTCCTAAACTATGTTATCCTCAGTTCAGGAAACTCCATGATTCTCATAATTAGTTTGACATGCATTTTTTTTTTTTTTTTGGAAATGGAAAGAAAAGAAATGAACTGGGATTCAAGCCAAGATGGATGTCGGGAAGGATAGAGATAGCACATGAGGTGTAGGGACCTGGGAAGCTGCAGTGACTCTGAAACTATAAGCCCTACCCAGAGATGCAGTGAGGATGTGGTACCTCCATACCCAGAGAATTAAAGGCGGATTGACCCACTTGTATCTATGTACGAAAGGCCTAAATGACCTTCAACTGAAATTTGACATATATTTATGTAAGTGTGTGTGCTGCTTACCAGTCATCTTACAACTTCACAGAAAACCTTATTTTTGTTCTTTAAGAAACTTCTTATAAAAACACATACCATATACTGATGGCATTTAAAAACATAAGTACACATTTTACACACTCCTATACCATGGGGTTACATTTTTGCCACTTTTCTTGAATTCCCCTGCAGCAATAATAATTGGCTTTTATTATTTACTATGAGTCAAACCTATTTGTCAATCAACAGCACTGAGGAAATGCTAAATGAGAGGAGGAAGAGAGAAGATGGCAAGTGTCTTGTTTTAATTTGTGAAATTATTATTGCTTCTGTTTTACAAAATAACTAGATTTTTGTAAAGAATAAAGATGTCATAACCCTATTAGCATGAAGAATGTAGAGAAAAACCTGAATGTCAATTATCATGAAAATAATTGTATTTCTTACAGGTGATGTTTACGTGTTTCATTTTCTGGTAAAAATATGAGTATTGTGATGACACATTTAATAGCTTACATATGAAACCCCATGGCATGGAAGTATTAAATATCATTGCTTATTGATCTATTAATAATTTAGTAGGTTTTTACAATTAACTGGATTATCTATGACAAAAACATAATGAGAAGAGTGAATTTTTGGTATGTATTTTATGGTATAGTTTATATTAATTAATTAACTGCATGCTTATTTGATTTTTATAAAAATATACTGCCTATAAATAAGTACTGAAACATTTCTGTCATAATGTTTGCCACATTTTTAACTGTAGTTAGCTTAGGGCCGATGAACTTACGGATGGTAATTCTCTCTCTTCTTATTTTCTTAATTTGTTCCAATTTTCTATAGGAGAAAAATGTCTATTTGAGTTTTAACTTGGTCGTGTTTATTTTATTTAAATGCGGTGTATAGGAAAATAATCTTGTACAAGGTGTAAAAGAATTAAAAGAGCTGGAGTGTAATTAGTGCTCAGCAAGTTATCAGTTAGTCATCTAAACTTTCTACACTGGAGTTTAATCATCTTTAAAATGGAAGAATGACCTTTCTCTTTTGAAGTTCAAAGAGTATGCTTTGTTTTTTTCTATTTATTTGTACATATTTATGGTGCACATGTGCAATTTTGTTACATGCATAGATTGCATAATGGTCAGGTCAGGGCTTTTAGGGTATCCACCCTCTGAATAATATACATTGTACCTGATGTTCAGTTGCTCATTATCTGCCCCCCACCCTCAACCCTCCCAGTCTCCATTATCTATTATTCCATTCTCTATGTCCATGTGAACTATTTTTTAACATCCACTTATGAGTGAGAACATGTGATATTTACCTTTGTATGCCTGGTTTGTTTCACTTAAGATAATGATCTCCAGTTGCATCCACATTGCTGTAAAAGGCATGATTTCATTTTTTAAATGGCTGAGTAGTACTCAGTTGTGTATATATACCATGCTTTTTTAATCCAAACATCCACTGATGGACACTTAGGTTGATTCCATAATTTTGCTGTCATAAACATTGCTGCAATAAACATATGACCGCAACTATATTTTTGATGTATTGATTGCTTTTACATTGGGTAGACACACAGTAGTGTGGTTGCTTGATTGAATGGTAGTTCCATTTTAGTTCTTTGAGAATTCTTTATACTGATTTCCATAAAGGCTGTATTAATTTACCTTCCTACCAACAGTGTGTAGGAGTTGTATTTTCTCCAAATCCTTGCCAACATCTGTTATTTTTTGTCTTCTTAACAATAGCCATTCTGACTAGGGTAAGATGGCATCTCATAGTGGTTTTGATTTGCATTTCTCCAATGATTAGTGATCTTGTGCATTTTTTCATATACCTGTTAGCCAGAGAATAACCTTTTTGTCCCCGTATGGAAGAGGGGACCATGTTTCTCTTTTTTTTCTATCTCTTATAAGGCTGTTACCTGTCACAGAGGCAAGCTTGTGTTTAATAAATGCTTGGTGTTTAATACTTAATAAAAATGATAATTATAATAATATCAATAGTATATAATGTTTATGATTCATAAAATGATAAAAATAAACATGCTTGGTGTTTAATAAATATTTGCTGGCTGATTCAAGGAATGAGGCATGCATGAATGTTTTGAAATATTCAGCAAAAACTCAAGCTAAGGGATAATTATTACACAGCCATGATTGAATAGCTCCAATAACCAAACTGCCAGAAAAATCCCTAAATGGTCACACTCTGTTGCCAAGAAAGGGTTAATCAGCTATGTCCTGTTAGGGGAATTACACTACCCAGAAGTAACTGCTATAAAGATTTTGATGTTTTTCTATAGGGTGTGTGTGTGTGTGAGAGAGAGAGAGAGAGAGAAAGAGAGAGAGAGAAACAGAGACAGAGAGGGACAGAGACAAAGGAGGAAATATAGTTGTGTATGTTTTTCAGAGGCGTGGGAACGAAAGCAACTCCACCTTAAATAAGAGCTAAGTAAAATGAGACGGAAACCTACTGGTTTCTTAACCAGATGGTTAAGGCATTCTAAGTCACAGGATGAGATAGGAGGTCAGCATAAAACACAGCTCATAAAGACTTTGCTGATAAAACAGTTTGCAGTAAAGGAGCCAGCTAAATCCCACCAAAACCAACATGGTGATGAGAGTGACCTCTGGTCGTCCTCATTGCTACACTCCCACCACCACCATGACAGTTTATAAATGCCATGGCAATGTCAGGAAGGTACCCTATATGGTCTAGAAAGGGGAGGCATGGATACTATACCCCTTGTTTAGCATATCATCAAGAAATAACCATAAAAATGGGTGACCAGCCGCCCTCAGGGCAGCTCTGTCTATGGAATGGCCATTCTTTTATTCTTTTACTTTCTTAAAAATTTGCTTTCACTTTGCACTGCGGACTCGCCCTGAACTCTTTATTGCATGAGATACAAGAGCCTCTCTTGGGGTCTTGATCGGGACCCCTTTTCGGAAGCATATTTCTGGCGACCACAGAAGGGACTCTAGTGCAGAAACTGTGACCTAACGGCTACCTTTGGGTAAGTAGTGAGGTCCAGTAACATCTTTCTTGTGAACCACAAAAGGGACAATACTGAGGAGACCCCCGACCCAAAGAAAATAGACCATAGCACTTATTGGAGGACTTTGGGTAAATGGTGGGGTACTTGGGTAAAGAATGGGATTGGACTAGAGGCCCAGCTTAGGGGAGTTAGAGTCTTTTCCAAGAGAGTGGGTTAGAGGCCCCTCTTAATAAAAGGCAAGGACGCTTGACCGACCTTGGGTTAGAGGCCTAATTTAGGAGGGTTAGAATTCCTTCTAAGATTTAGGGGATTAGAGGCCCCTCTCAGTAAAGTCCCTCTCAACTAAGAACAGGTTTGGCACTATGAGATGTAAACTGTTACACTCTTTGGATTAATCTGCCTTGCACTCTTTGCTGATGACTGTGGGAGACAGGGTTAGGCATGGACAGGATCGTGGGACATGAGGAGCTTTTTCCTCCTTCAAAAGGGGAAACTTGAGAGCTGATGGGACTGCTGGAAAAAATTCCCTTCACGACAGCAGTTGCAGCCACCTGAACTTTTCAGTGTCGCTGCAATGGGTGGGTCTTTCGCTGGTGTCCCTGAGCATTTCACCTTCCCCACCCTGCCACAGACAATGCTTTTCTCTCTCCCCTTTCCTTTTCTTAGCTTTTCTGTTACTCAGGGCAACCATCTTGCCTAGAGACCACGTGTTTAAACTCCTAGACTGAGGTTGGATTAAAGATGACGGGGGCCATCTGGGGGGCAAATTTAAGCCTTGCCAATTTGATATTAAGTGCTAAGCAGAGTGGCTAATGTGTATGTTTTATCACGCATATTTTGCTCTGGCCAGAACAAAATAAACATGATTTTCCTTTATGATGAAGCTTGCCCCACCCGGGCAATGATGCCACAAGCCAGATCACTAGGGCTGCTCAGGGAAAGGGAACCCACAAGGCTGGCATGCTGGCAAAAGGGTAAAAATATCTTACCAGTCAGATTTCTGGCTTCTGTCTCTGTGCAAACAGTTGAATGAATGGGAAAAAAAAAAAGAAAATCAGTGTATATCTCTTCCGTAAAGTTTTGATGAATGCAAAAAAGAATTCTAAGGCTAGTCTTAAGCTGGTGTATTTTGCGCTATGAATTCATTTTTCTGTGTTGACGGGTACTTCAGGATAAAACACGGGCTTAGAACACCTTTAAGCCCACTTTTCAAGACAACCCAGCAAGCGGGTCAGTAACAAACTTGGCTGCAGGTCCCTGAAACAAACCAAAAAACTGTGTGAAGTCTCCACCTTGTTTTATGTCCTTGGGGGCTTGACCTTGTAACCATGTGGCAGTACTTTCTCTTGGTCTCCACCTTCCAGGGAACAGAAATTTTTGGGTTCATGTCATAGTTAGATCTAAAAATCATATTAAATACTTAAAAGCCTTTGAAAGCTCAAAACAAACTACTCTAGACTCCTTCTGGGAAAGGAAATGGAAGCTGCCCCATGCTGCAGCTCAGTAGCTAACGTTTTGCATTTTCGCAGTGGTGGTCCAGGTTCAATTCCCCACCTAAGAAGTAAATCATTTCTGGTCTAGTATCTGCGTGATCTTGTCTACGTTCTTGTCCTCCACGGACTGTCTTACATTTTCCTTTCTCTAAGCACCTGGGAGGTTACCTTTGGTAAAGTTCAAAAACCAGAAATATTGGCCATATGACCTAAGAAATTCTAAAAGGATGTTGTTAAAGAGTGCTATGATTAGAATCAGTTTAATTAGAAGTAGATATTCAAGCTCTAACAGCCTGGACTCCTTGGGAAAAATAGGAGGCACCAGAGAACCCTTTCCCGGTCCTGTTCTTCCAAGGCCTCCAGCCTAAAACCAGTAATCCAATTAAGAAACTTAAAGGCTGACAAACAAAAACTCTTACAACCACTATAGTAATCTTGTTTTGTCTTTCTGTGTAGCTATATATGTGTTATGTGTAATGTTTATATAAAAGAGCTCTAATTAATTGGCTGAAACAAAAATAAGTGCTTAAATCAAATATTTTAAAAGCAAAATAAAAGCTATAATGTCTTTTAGTTTATGTAATTTTAGTAATCTTTGGGAAATAAAAACAGCTTTATAAATTATTGATAAAATAAAAACATTTAGTCTAAATTATGTGGGTCAGATATTAAGTTTACTAAATGCTTTAAGGTCATAAACTGTTTCTTTAACTTTTAAAAATTGTTCAATTTACCTACCTTAAAACCATGAGATTCTAGATAAGTCCTGAGGACATGTGCAATTAGCCATGCCCATACCCCCTAGCTATACAAAGATTATAAAGAAAGAGATTTTATGTAAGAAAGGATCTCGTATGGTCAATTCTTGCCCTAAAGTAAAATGACTGGTTGTTCAAAAGGAGGGATGCTTAGGGCAAGTCAGAAAGTCCAAGAATATCTCAGATGGTCTGTGTAAGTCATGAGAGGATTTGTGAAAGGGGATTTATGTAAGAAATGTTGTACAATTCAAAGATTGTTAGGCCTCCTGAATGCTTCCTAAAATGCCACTATGAGTCTTACTGTACAATTTGCATGCTTAAGTAAGATAAGACCTGGGGACATGTGGAATTATCCACACCCCCTAGCTATGCTGGAGAGTCAGCCCTTATCTGCACTTCTGCCTGGTGTGTCCTTGGCTAGGTTCCACACCTAGTATATAATTAAAATTGCTTACTAACCAGGGTTTTCACCAAAGTAAAAGTTGCTAAAAGTTAACATTGTAACATGTAATTGAAACTACTGAAAAAACAATTTCACATGTAATGTGTGTAAGGAAAGTAGAATGTACTTTTGGTAAAAGATTATAAGAAGGCATGAGAATGTGTTTTTTGTTTTTTGTTTTTTTCCTAAAGGGTTAAATAATTGTTTTAAGTTAGATAGAATGAAGCTAAAGGCTTGGACAGTTATGGAAGGTTTGTAAAAAATTAATTGTAAAAGAGATTCTGTGTATGGACATTGGCTAAATTAAAGGGATATTATTCAGTATTTCTACAAATTAAACACTGGAGTAAAAGCACAATAGGTTTTTCTTAGAGCAAAAACCTGCTTATGAAATACTTGCTCTTTAACAAAAACTTGTAAAGGGTTATAAAAGGTTTATAAGAATCTTACTTTATGGTTAAATATTAAAATTGGGTAAATATGTCTATAACATTTTCTTAAAACTTGGCTTTAACATTAATACTACATTAATGGAAAGGTAAAATTTGTCTTGTTTGGCACAAAAATCATACAGGAAGCATTGTCAAATATAAACGGGTGTTTGGTTTTTCTTTGGGCTGTATTTGCATAAACGTATTATTGGTATATATTCCAAAATTATGGGAAGCTTCTATATTTTTGATATAATTTAGTGTATATTATCAGGAACAATTATAATTGTTACATAAAATTGTTGTCTGCCATGGAGGTAACAAATTTCTTTGTCAATTGTTTCTTTGACTGTGGCTGCCCTAAAACATTTTGTCATCCACAGACTATTGTTGTCTTGCATTAATCTTCTTTAGAAGGTGGTTTATAATCAACTATAGAATGCTAGAAGGCATTCTTAAATGCAGGTTTCTAACAACTTTGGAAACTGTAACGTTAGAATAGAGAAAATAACTTTCAGAACTCTCATGAAGAGCTGGAATGTTCATGAATATCAAACAGAATAGGAGTTAACTGAATTAACTGAACCAATAGAAAACTTAAGTAATCTTTTTAACTTTTCTTAAAATGCTGCTGATTCTTAGTTTTGTTTTTCAGTCAAGGATACTTTCATTTTGAGCTAATTATAGCTTGTAGGAATTGAGTAAAGCATATTGCTTTGAACAAAATTGGAACCATATTTGTTTTTCTCCACCTAACTTTTCCAAAATTTAGGAAACTAATTGTGAGTTTTCTTAACTTATGGCAATATAGTTATTTGCATAAGTGAAATAAGAATCCGTTTTTGGCTGGGCGCGGTGGTTCATGCCTGTAATCCCAGCACTTTGGGAGGCTGAGGGGGGTGGATCACCTGAGGTCAGTAGTTTGAGACCAGCCTGGCCAACATGGTGAAATCCTGTATCTGCTAAAAATACAAAAATTAGCTGGGTGTGGTGGCATGCACTTGTAATCCCAGCTACTCAGAAGGCTGAGGCAGGAGAATCACTTGAACCCAGAAGGCAGAGGTTGCAGTAAGCCAAGATTGCACCACTGCACTCCAGCCTCCAGCCTGGGTGACAGAATGAGACTCCATTAAAAAAAAAAAAAAAGTGTTTTCTTTTGTAACAGGACACAATTGGAGACTTTTTTTTTTTAATTAATTATTTTTTTTTTTTTTTTTTTTTTTTTTTTTTTTTTTTTTTTTTATACCAAGGCTTTAACTGGAATGGCGTGCTTTCCTTTAAGGAATCAGCTTGCCTTATAAAGTCAATAAAAGCCCCTTAAGGAATTGGCCACAGACCTTGTCTGCGACAGTCCCTGTACAAGATTTCTCACCTGTGGTAAGTAAAGAATGTCACTTTTTGACAGGTCCAGAAGCCCCAAGTTATCTTGGGACCCCAAGAGGGGAGGAATTTACTCAACTCATAGATATTTGAGGGTACAAACCCATGGCTAAGCTTGGCTTTAAAAAGTCTTATCTAAGGTTCCTTCTATGGAACAGAGTTCCATCAAAGCCAATTTAAATAGACCCTGTGTGAAAAATAATTATTCTTGCTGCACTTTATACAAATAATCAGGCCAAGTATAATAAAGGAAATCAGTTTTACCATGAATGGGCTTTAGTAAAAATGGGAAACGGGAGAGCAAAATATTATATCTCAAGAACTATGGTACACTTGTTATTAAATTCTAGTCTCATTAGTTGTTTTTAAGTTTATTTCTGCAATTTAGGCTAACCCTGCTTATTCCTGTGAACCAACCAGTGACCTCTGGCTGCTACTCAGAAGAAACAAGAGGGATGGGTAATGTAAAAATCTGGATCAGTATTCTAATTCTGTACACATTACAATCAGCTACCAACCCCATATCAGCTTAGTTCCAACAGTTGCCCAGTTCATGAAAAGCCTTCTAATTTAGTTTACTTGGATTAACTTTACTTATTTTGCTTTACTCTTCTGGAATATATTGCTGTTACACTCTTTGTGTAGGAATACTGGACAAGCTTGCTGAATGTTTTCTTAAACACTTATTAATCTTCCAGATATCACCTTTTGTTGAAACTCAAGAGTTATGAATGGACCTTACCATACTGATGCTTTTTTACTGAGCTTCTCTGTACTCTGAATGCAAGAGACCCTCCTAGTTAGGCAGGAATATCATCACCCCTATTCAGCCTAAAGAAGTTACAGAAGATGGATCTTCATCCCTCTGCAACCCTCAGGATCATGGGTTCTCTTATAAAAGGGAGGGAGGAAATATCAGAGGACTGTGAACCAGAGCAACTCCATCCTAAATAAGAGCTGGGTAAAATGAGGCAGAAACCCACTGGGCTGCATTCCCAGACAATTAAGTCATTCTAAGTCACAGGATGAGATGGGAGGTCAGCACAAAATACAGGTCATAAAGACCTTGCTGATAAAACAGGTTGCAGTAAAGGAGCCAGCCAAAACCCACCAAAACCTACATGGTGACGAGAGGGACTTCTGGTCGTTCTCACTGTTACACTCCCACCGCGCCATGACAATTTACAAATGCCATGGCAGTGTCAGGAAGGTACCCTATTAGCACATCATCAGGAAACAACCATAAAAATGGGCAACCAGCAGCCCCCTGGGCTGCTCTGTCTATGGAGAGGCCATTCTTTTATTCCTTTACTTTTTTAATAAGCTTGCTTTCACTTTGTACTGCAGACTCGCCCTGAATTCTTACTTGTGTGAGATCCAAGAAGCCTCTCTTAGAGTCTAGATTGGGACCCCTTTCCTGTAGCACATTAACATATCATGCTTTTTTCCTATACAAATAGGATCATGCCAACTATATCCCTGTACATTTTATTTTATTCTATTTTTAGATAGAGTCTTGCTCTGTTGCCCAGGCTGCAGTGCAGTGGCACAATCTTGGCTCACTGCAACCTCTGCCTCTTGGGTTCAAGCGATTCTTCTGCCTCAGCCTCCCGACTAGCTGGGACTACAGGCGTGCACTGCCATGCCCAACTAATTTTTGTGTTTTTAGTAGAGATGGGGTTTCACCATGTTGGCCAGGCTGATCTGGAACTACTGACCTCATGATTCAGGCAACTTGGCCTCCCAAAGTGCTGGGATTGTAGCAGGATGAACCACAGACAAAACTCCTCAGACACTGAGTTAAAGAAGGAAGGTGTTTATTCTGTCGGGAACATCGGCAAGACTCCTGTCTCAAGAGCCGAGCTCCCTGAGTGAGCAATTTCTGTCCTTGTTAAGGGCTCACAACTCTAAGGGGGTCTGTGTGAGAGGGTCGTGATCGATTGAGCAAGTAGGGAGTACGTGACAGGGGTTGCATGCACCAGTGGTCAGAGTGAAACAGAACAGACCGGGAAGTTTCACAATGTCCTTTCTGTACAATGTCTGGAATCTATAGATAACATAACCAGTTAGGTCAGGGGTCGATCTTTAACTACCAGGTTTAGGTAAGTCTGGCCCAGGCCTGGTTTCAGGTTTGGTTCCTTGGTTTGGGGTCTGGTTCCTAGGCACTGGGCTACCTGCCTTTTGTTTCCCTTTTCTTTTCTTTTCTTTCCTGAGTATAAAACAATATGAGAGGGTCTGTCTCTCTTTTCTCAGGATTACTGGAGTGAGCCACCATGTCCAGTCAAATTTTAATTTTTCATTTAACATATCATAAGCATCTTTCCATGTCAGCCCATTCATTTCTACCATATTATTCTTAATGACCACCCTATGTGGAAGTATCACATTTTATTGATAGGTATTTAGTCTATTTTTTTGTTTCTTGCTGTTAGAAGCAATATGAGTTGAAAACTCTTGCATATCCATTTGGGCCTTGAATTAACCACCACACTCTCAGATTCCTTCTTTGTACATATTTCCATCCTTAGGCAGAGACGGTTGCCTGCACTTACTGGCAAGCAGGGAATCTGACAGACCTCCTAGCAGATGGTCTCCTATGTTTCCCCACGTGGGGTCAACTGATATTTGACGAAACTGAATGGCCAATTAAATTCAGAATTAGATTGGATTTTTCCTCTCATTTATTTGATTTGCTGTTAATCCATGTGGATTAAACAATCGAATTTTATATTTTGAACAGATATTGCTTTCTTTATATATTTTCTCTTTCCTTTCCCTGCATAAAAATCCTATAAAATGGTATACATATATAATACATATATTGAATATAAATTATAGATATATCGAATTATAAATATATTGAGTATATTATACATTCAATATACATTGTATGTAGATTCAATTGTGAAGATTTTATTTCAATTTTGAAGGCTCATGAACATTCTCTACCACTGATAGAGACAGTCATTTTGCATACATAATTTCTAGTAATTTTCCCGAAGTCACACGGCTAATAATTGCAGAGCAGAAAGTAGAACTCAGATTCCTAGTTTATGTTTGTTGTTTACAAAGACAGCACTGCTTGTAAAAAGAGGTAATGATGAATAATACTGTACTTAGCTTCAGAGCCCAGTTCAGTTTTTATTCCAATAGATTAAAGTACATTAGTAGCCTTTCAAGACCTTGCTTAATTACAAATAGCCTTTGATGTCTGTTGCATGTGTGCAAAATCCCTTTGTGGGGAAAAAAGATTTTAAAACCATAAAAGCCTTTGTAGTTCTGACACAATGAGACACACTTTTTAACACTGATTCACATCCAAATTTATTCTAGGATGATTCCTGAGGCAACATCTAAATATGTAGACTAGGAGACAACCTTGCTGCCAGCAGGGATTAAAGAATTTGTGAGTCACTTCTTGTATTCTAGAATGGCTGACAAAGAAATAATGTGATTTGTGGGTTGATAGCAGTGGTTGAATGGAATCCCCTGGTGGGAGGTGGGAGTGGTTGGTGGCTTGTACTCTTCTACAAGCCTTTAAAAAACCTGCATAGATATGGGGTGAGATCACCTCATTAATTTCTTTCTCCAATTAAGAATAGTCTCATTTCCTTTTTCTAGCTTTACTTTTTAAGTACCAATTAATAGATTTCAACAGTGTTTGGAGCATAGAAGGTACTTAATAAACATTTTTTTGATTGAAGAATGAATGAATAAATGAATGTATTAAGCATACAAAGCATGTGCCAGTTTTGTTTTCAAGCATGCGCCGTATGTTGTTTTAGCACCTGAGAATATAGCAGTGACTGAAAAGTCCAAAAATCTCTGCTATGTTATTAAGCTTACATTTCAGTAAAGAAAATAAGGCAGTAAATTAGAAAGCAAAATGTATATCTTGTCAAATATTGATAAGAACTTTAAAGAAAAGTAAATCTGGGAAGAGGAAGATGATACAGAGGGTGTGAGTGATGTTGAAACTTTACAATGGAATTGTCAAGAAAGGCACACCTGCCTCTAATATCTGTAAGTGTGTGGGCAAGAATACTAATGGGGACCACATACCATAAATGTTAATATTTTAAAATTATAAATTAAAATAACAAGCTGTTAATTAAAATATATTACATCTTCCTGAAATACATCTTCATAATGACAAACTTGAAAATTATATATAAAGTTATAGCTTTTATATGACACACAATATCAAACATTATTAAATTTCATTATCAATGTATTTCTAAATGTTTTGTGGCCAGCCATGTTTAACGACAGAGAGATACATTATTAATAACTTTTTATGTGTTTATTTTATAAAATGTATTATATTTTTTCATTTCAGAAAAATCTCCATGTAAATAATCTTTGACATAATTTTGTTGTGATCATCTAAGGGACCAGAAATTAAAATATACATAATATTAAACAAATTTAGTATTTTTAAATCAAAAAAGTAAATTAAAATTAATGTAAAATATTTTAAAATAAAATTATTTGACATATACTTAAAATATTTTATTCTAAAATACTTGAATTTACATAAGTTAAAAAGTAAAAGGCAACTATAATTAGTGAATATCAATATTTGACACTGAAATTTATTTAAAGCTGAATTTTAAACATTATATTGAAAATGTAACTAAATATTTTAAGACAGTTTTTAAAAATAAAATCCACAATTTTAGCTTTTAATATCTGTCTAGATTTCAATAAATAAAGCTTACATATTTCATATATGTTTCATCTAAACTTACCTACATACAGATTTTAGAATAATATTAATATGAATTATTTTATATTATAAACTGTTTCTCAACCACTAAGGACAACCATTGTGAAAATTATGTGAACTCATGAGGATCCCTAGAACCACTTTGTGGAACATAAAAAGAAATAAGGAAATGGACTTTCAACCTTACTATAAAATGATATTGCATTATGCAAGATATTACAGCTTTCATATTTTCTGAGAGGAAGAATTTAACAAGATGGTTAAATTACTGTTTCTCTTCCCCAATATATTAACTATATGTTGGCATATAACAAACTACTCTAAAACTTAGCACCTCAAGACAACAAACATTAATTATCTCAGTTTCTGTGGGGCAGCAGTATGTATATATTTTATCTGAGTGCCTGTGGTTCAAGGTCCTTCCCAAGTCTTCTGTGATTATTCCACGGAAGCATTAGTTGGGCTGTATCCCATGATTCAACTGGGGGAAGGATTTCTAAAGTCATTCTTAAAATGGGACAACTAGCAATAAATATGCACAACTATGTTCAGCAACTATATTGATGTTTTACCAAACTTCCTCTTAGCTGAAACCGGAAAATCTCTGTGGCTACTCTGGGGACACTTGATATGAGGGACAATATAATGGAGGGGTGTCAGAGTAGAAAGAGAAAGTGATTCACCTGTAGTTAAAAGATAGTACTTTTGAAATTTTACAAAGATATGACTATGAAGACATAGCGACAGCTCTTCCCCTGGCTTTGGAAGTGTCTTAAAGTTTAAAAACGCATCATTAGCTTCTTCATAATTCATCTCTGCTCTTGATAAAAATGAGCCAAGAAAAAAGAAATCCTACATGAAAAAATGGTACTATACAGAGCAGATCTCTTAATTTTCAGAATTCAATAGGTATTGAAGTTATTCTTTATTCAACGCAGTCACTATGTGACTTCATCTCTCCTGAGGGAAAGAACAGGGATATAAATCAGCCTACCTCTCAAGTCCCATGATTCTGTGTTCTCTTTTAAAAATATCTTCCATGCATTCAGTGTCTCCAGCAAGCTGATGAAGACTCAAAGTTACCTGACCTCCGGCTGAATGGAAGGTTCTCAGTGTCACAGAACACTGATAATCAAGAGAAGAAAGCTCCAGTGCTGACACCATAAGAAGGCTGGTGGTGGTGGAGAGGGTGCCTATAATGGGAAAGCCGGAGCCACTACCAGAGTAGAACACCTGAAACAGAGAAACGTCTGCATTGCAAATTAGGTTGGGCTTAGTTTCACCTGTGATTTATAGCTAGGCTCATTTCTTCCGGTTTAACTTTGTTTTTATTATTTGTCTCTGTTTAACATGGTAATAATCGATCATTTTCATTAAGATGGTATCTTGCCCTGAAAATGATGCCTTAACTTGAAGGACAAAATATTCAGCAATGACGTCTGTCATTCTTTAATTAATCAGAGTGCACCTAATAAAACCCAGAAGAATGAATATCCTGTCTGAACACAATTACATTATGTCTGCATAAGGGCCTGCATTTGACTGTTCTGGGCTTCCTGTTTCTCCACATGTGGCAAAAATATGGACAACTTGAGCATATCACATATCTAACGCATATTGGGTTATGGGAGCCAAACTTAAAGATGGGTTCTGGAATTTAATTTTGCAAATATTCAGTTGAAAGAAGGTTTTTGCTGTTTGTTGAGGTTAAAATGTCTCAGTGAAATCTGAAGTAAACTAATTAGTTGTAAGTCAGGGAATTATTTTAGTATTTCACAACATGTCTGTTTCTACTAAGTCCAAAATTGGCCTAAAATTTGGTGATTTTATGTTCACATATTTTAAAACAGTGCTAGTTTCAAATTTACTTACTTTCCATTCCTAGGGAGGTTCATGTTAGTCTCATCATATTGACCAAATTTTTGTTTTAGAAATGAGGAACATACTAAAAATTTGGCAAAAGAGAATGTGTGTTTTACTTTATGGCATCATTTTTATTTTGTTTTGATTTTACTTGCTAAAGCTGCCAAAGTGGAACATACAAGAGTTGACATAAATACTGCAAACTGATAGGCAATCCAAATATTTCTTTCTGTGGTACAGGCTTTTTTGTTAATAGTAAATTTGGGAAGAATCTTTAAATTAGCTTCTAAGAAATTGGTTGAGTCAAATGTACGGGTAGCATTCAATACAGGTTGATTTCTGCTGCTACTTTTACTGGCAAACAATGGCCAACTGCCAAGCCATGGTCAACCCACACAGCTGTTTTCAATGATTCATTTCCCTTGATTTCCCAGCTGACCCATTCAGAAGGAGAATAGCAGTTTTCACACCCCAGTTGCTAGCCTTGTTGCTGCAAGGAGCCCTCCCCTTCAATTGTGGGAGTATTTTGAAGGCTAAAGTAAGATACAGTTGTCCTCAGAAGCAAAGTTGTTTCTATGCCTAGAATATAAGCGGGGAAAAGAGGCTGAGAAAAATCTGGGAAATGTTGATTTTTATGGTGAGGTGCTCACCAAGGCTGTGATTCATAATATGCCTACCTCTCCAGCTTTCTCTCATACCACACCGTGACCTTAGCCTGGCATTCCAACCACCCTGGCAGTTTCCAAAGTACAGACGGTTCTTTTACCCATTGGTACCACTGCTATTCCTAATGGTTAGAATGCACTTCCCTCTTGTTTGTTTGGAAAAATCCTGCTACCTCCCAGGTGCAATCCAAATATTAAAGTCTCTAGAAGCTTTTTCCTGAACCCCCAAAGGTAGGTTAGATCATGCATTATTAATGGGGTAATGTTGCCCAAAAGGGTTGAAAACTGGCACTTGGAAGGCAAAAAAAATCTTACTTTTTAATGTATGGATATACATATAATATGTAAATGGACATGTAATGTAGCTGAGGCATTTAAATTTCAATTTGAAGGAGAGAGATTAAAATAAAATGTCTAAACAGGCATTGATGAACTTTGGTTGAGTCGAGAAACCTGGGTTACAATACTATTTAGCTTGTTTTAAGTCACTGATTTTGGAATGTTTGTTGCCCAGCCTTACTGCAGCAAAAGCTGACTCATACCTTCTTTTCTTAAGGCCATCTCTCCTTCTACCACAGTCACGATTTGAAACTTTTTGAGGCCTGGGGCACTGTTTTGGGCTTCACTGCCTCTATAGGACCAGACACACTGCCGGAACATAGCAGATACTCAGAAAATGTATGTTCAATGACTTCAATGGGATCATAATTTCTCAGTCTTACTCAAGGCTTTTATATCCATTGTGCTCTACAAAAGAGGCTTCCATCCCTTCCAAATTTTTCTGCATCCTATAATTTAATGAGTTGTTGTTTTCATGAATTTTTACTCCAGCTGCAACAGCGAAAGAAGTGATGACTCAAAGTTGAACTTACAACATAGATGTGTCCTGTTCAAATATCCAGTGAATGTTTCAGCTCAGCTATTATGACGTTGTTTAACATACTCCATTTCTAAAAAGCATAGTGCATCCACCGGATAACCATGCCTCTGTCATGACAGCATTTTCACTGTGACATCAGTTAGATCAGATGTACTTGGTGCTCATTTGCAGCCCTATTTGCAGCTTTCTACAGTGGCACAGATTCCTGTGACTGTTTTAAATTACTGGAAAAGCCAGTATTGGAAAATTTTTCTTAGTATGATTTGTATATGCTTGACTAGGTTCCCTCTAAATTTCATGCTGAAACTTAATCACCAATGGGATAGTATTAAGAGGTGAAACCTTTAGAAGGCGATTAAGTCATGGGGGTTCTGCCCTCTTGAAAGGTATTAATGCCCTATAAAAGAAGCTTCACCCAAAATTTACCCCTTTTTTAGCCCTTCCACCTTCCACCATGCGTGGCTGCAGCAACAGGGTGCCATCCTGAAGTAGAGACTAGCACTCACCAAACTGCAAACCTGCCAATGCCTCGATCTCAGACTTCTCAGCCTCCAGAACTGTGAGAAATAGATTTCTGTTGTTTATAAATTACTGTCTCAGGCATTTTGCTATAGAAGCATGAAGAAACTAAGACAGTATGTATCATTCTTTTATTTTATAAATCTCTTTTATTAATATCCCACACTATAATGGTGGCAGAGAAGAAAATACTGGAGAACAGCTAACTTACTGAATATATACTATATTCCAGCCATTTTGCTATGTGTTGTCTGTTCATAGCCTCATTTAACTCTCCCAATAGTCTATTACATAGATATTATATAATCTTGATTTACACATGAGGGAAACTAATGATTAAGGCAATTAAATAATTTGCCTAAGAACTCATGGCTGGATGTTGGAAGGTTAGAATTTGAGCCCAGAAAAAGCTGACTTCTGAGCATAAGCTTCTAAAGCACTATGTCAATTAAAAAAAAAAAAAAAAAAGATTGTTTCAAAAATACATAAATAAAATGCTATGTTCTAAAAGCACCTAAATGAAGATGATTATAGTTGCCGTTAACAAGATTAAATAAATGGACAGGTCATTTCAATTTGCAATGCAAGATGAAATTTTGGCTTCGGATAAGTGCATAATTTTAATTACAGGTTTACATATGAAAAAAATAACTATCCACA
>NW_012098876.1:2772567-2782480 GCF_000951045.1 Mandrillus leucophaeus | reverse complement strand
AAAAAAAAAAAAAAGCTAAATTGGAAAGTGACTGCATGACTCAGAAAGTGAAATTAGAACAGAGCTTTCCCATTTCTAGGAGGCATTACATTTTCCATGTGCCAACATCTCATTTGGCTCCTTTGAAAGATCCAGTCAGAATTCTGTAGGCTTTAAAAGCAAGATGGAAAGACTGGTGTTTCTTAAACTTCACTAGACCTTATTTTATAAAATTATGGTGTTAAAATATAGGGGAAGGCAATATAAGTAGAGTTCAGCTCTTTTAGCTAAGGAATTTATCTCAGATGCAATTTCAGATTTCATTCTTATCCTGAAAATTCTTTTCTTCTCAAGAAGCCCTTTTGTTAGCATAATCTCTTTTCCCAAGACTTGTCACTAATGCTGGTTTACTCCTACTTTTCAACTGATTTGTTACTGACGTTTCTCACACCCAGGAAGCAGCTACCCCAAAATAAGGGAATGAATGACTGGAACCAGACAAGACAATAAATGGGCACTCCCTGGTAGGGAAAGACTTTGGAGGTGGGTAGAAATGTTTTAACTCTATGCTGCTGCTTCCTGGGTGTGACATTGAACTTCAGTCATTGTAGTAAGATATGAGGTAATACATTTAAAGTACTGTCAATGCTCAATAACTGGGAGTAAATGCTCTCTGTGGTGGAAGGATATGGTCTCTGGAGAAAGTCACACTGCCACTTCCTGCATTTATTAACCATATGTTCTTGGGCAGATTACTTAAACTTCTCTGACCTTCAGTTTCCTTACCTACCAAATTTGGAAATAATATTTACTTCTAATGGTAATCATAATTTGAATGAAAAAATGTATATCCGGTTTCAGTTCAATATTTTTCCCCTTATTTCTTGCCCTTTCTTCTTCAGTTGTAAAATAATTTGGTTGTCAATATTTTCTCTAAGGCTTCTTTCAACTTTATGTTATGTTGTAGTTAATTTCTATTGTCAGAAATATTTCTTATGCTCAGTTTGCTTCCCTGGTTGAGTTTCCTATGAAATTTTCATGGATCATCAGAGAATAGAGGCAAACAGGAAACACAAAGTGGGGGAAATACCATGGTATGGTTTTAGGTGTACAACTGACCACTGCTGCTTTTGATTTGAATTAAGGAAACCTAGGCTGCTACCACCGGAACCGAAACTTCTTCTTTTTTTGATAACGAATCATAAATTGTATTTCAAAATGTAAACATCACTAAACATGCATACTTGTTAAAACAATAACATTTACAATCTCACTCATTTTTTTTTTCTTTTTGCATAGAACATCATTACAATATGGAATCTATGCCGTACAAAATACAAAGTTTTATATAAGCAAGACAAGGCCAGACTGGGAATTGTACAACTGTAATACTTCAGTGTAGTGACCCAGGAAAAATGAAGCATGACCTTCATTTTTGGAAGCATGGTGGGTGCTAGTTAAAAAACAAAACAAAACAAAACAAAATAAAACAAAACAAAACAAAACAAAACAAAATAAAATATAAAGTTCCTACAGAAAAGAAAAACGAGCTCCGGGGAAACGGTCTTGGACTCTCAGATTCTGCCTTGGGCTTTGGCTTCTATAGAAGCTCCGCCAATGACTTTGGATGGGAAGGGGTTACCTGTGCGGGTGTGGGGCAGCTGGGACTCCAAAGCATGCATCCAGCACCTGCACACAAGGAATTCCCAGTCACCGAGGAGCCACAGCAAGCCTCGAACCCGACGATGGCAATGCATAGTTGCTCAGTACAGAGACTCCCGCCTGCGGAGGCTGACCAGCGGCAGAGGCCCCAGCACACGGCACCAGGGGCCTCCCCAAGGTGAGGCCAGGGAGCAAACTCTCCTGCACACACACCCAGAGGCAGGCATCTGGACCCGGCACAGAGGCTGGAGCTGATGAGCCCAGTGATGTCTGAGCCGCACGGGAACTAGCCCCTTGCTCCTTTGAGAGGGCAGCCAGGCACAGTGGCTCCTGTGTTGAGTGCGTGGCCGCACAGGCATTCAGCTCACACACCCGCTTTCCAAATGAGCACTCACTGCGGCCTGTCAACCGGCCTTCTGGGAAGAGGCCAGGGAGAACAGGACCCTGAGCCCTGGGAAAGAGCTGTTCCCGCGCCCCATCCCCATGACTTCCTGCCTCCTTCCCATGACCCCCTTAGGTGATGCTATTTCTCTCCCAACCGGTTTATTTTAAAATAAAAGTAGTGAAGTTTTCTAGCTGTGCGAGAAAGGAAGAAGCAGGACAGGGCCAGGTGGCCGCACTGCAAGTCTGAAATCTTGATAGGAGGTCAGTCGAAACCAAGTATGGACCCTCTTGCCTCGTGGACACAGGGCTCCCGTCTCCTGCCAAATTCAAGTCTTCTGACTAATGAGGGACAGGACAGCAGGCAGGAGGAGGCGCCTCACCCTAAAGGGTGCTCAGGCCTATGTCAATAGTAAGCTGGACTGTGAATCCACGTTCTAGTACCAAGTTCTCTGTAATGGGTCTCAAACAAGCCTTCAAAGCCTCAGAATCAGGTAAATTAGTCATAGGACCTGCTTCTCCCTGAGGTAATCCTGGTTTCAAAAACCATCAACCCACATCTCAGATTTTAGCTTTGGAAAATATGGTGATCAGAATTGCATATGTAAATGGATAGCAAAAGATATGGATAACCTACAAAGCATTTCTTACTGGCTGCGATACAACCAACACATCATACCCTTTAAACTAACTTCTAGCACTATCTTTGACTAAATTACCTTTTTAAATGGGGGGGTGTGGGGGGTGGGAATCAGTGACACCTGCCAGATGTCAAAATAGTCAGGTAGCCTTATAAACAAAATCACAACCAGGAGCGGAGAAACAAGGCCATGCTACTGCTCAGATCACGTCTCCCTTAGAAGAGAAACTTCAAAAGCCACTCTGCAAGCTCTGGCTGAACAAACGTTTCTCAAAAACGCCAGTTGAAAGGGTGGTGGAAAGCACTGGGGGGCACAGAAAAAAGAAAAGGCATTAAGGTGGTAAAGAAAGAAAGAGATCACTTGTATTCTTTTTATTTTTACTGTTAGGACCTTTATCAACTACATTGTGCGCATTACATTGTGTAATTCTTTCAATAATGCTGGACAGAAACGCTTTAACACCATCCAGTCAGAATTCTGTAGGCTTTAAAAGCAAGATGGAAAGACTGGTGTTTCTTAAACTTCACTAGACCTTATTTTATAAAATTATGGTGTTAAAATATAGGGGAAGGCAATATAAGTAGAGTTCAGCTCTTT
This sequence comes from Mandrillus leucophaeus, assembly GCF_000951045.1. NCBI lineage: Eukaryota > Metazoa > Chordata > Mammalia > Primates > Cercopithecidae > Mandrillus > Mandrillus leucophaeus. The sequence continues at coordinate 2,779,220 of NW_012098876.1, read as the reverse complement.
TAGCTAAGGAATTTATCTCAGATGCAATTTCAGATTTCATTCTTATCCTGAAAATTCTTTTCTTCTCAAGAAGCCCTTTTGTTAGCATAATCTCTTTCCCCAAGACTTATCACTAATGCTGGTTTACTCCTACTTTTCAACTGATTTGTTACTGACGTTTCTCACACCCAGGAAGCAGCTACCCCAAAATAAGGGAATGAATGACTGGAACCAGACAAGACAATAAATGGGCACTCCCTAGTAGGGAAAGACTTTGGAGGTGGGTAGAAATGTTTTAACTCTATGCTGCTGCTTCCTGGGTGTGACATTGAACTTCAGTCATTGTAGTAAGATATGAGGTAATACATTTAAAGTACTGTCAATGCTCAATAACTGGGAGTAAATGCTCTCTGCGGTGGAAGGATATGGTCTCTGGAGAAAGTCACACTGCCACTTCCTGCATTTATTAACCATATGTTCTTGGGCAGATTACTTAAACTTCTCTGACCTTCAGTTTCCTTACCTACCAAATTTGGAAATAATATTTACTTCTAATGGCAATCATAATTTGAATGAAAAAATGTATATCCGGTTTCAGCTCAATATTTTTCCCCTTATTTCTTGCCCTTTCTTCTTCAGTTGTAAAATAATTTGGTTGTCAACATTTTCTCTAAGGCTTCTTTCAACTTTATGTTATGTTGTAGTTAATTTCTATTGTCAGAAATATTTCTTATGCTCAGTTTGCTTCCCTGGTTGAGTTTCCTATGAAATTTTCATGGATCATCAGAGAATAGAGGCAAACAGGAAACACAAAGTGGGGGAAATACCGTGGTATGGTTTTAGGTGTACTACTGACCACTGCTGCTTTTGGTTTGAATTAAGGAAACCTAGGCTGCTACCACCGGAACAGAAACTTCTTCTTTTTTTGACAACGAATCATAAATTGTATTTCAAAATGTAAACATCACTAAACATGCATACTTGTTAAAACAACAACATTTACAATCTCATTCATTTTTTTTTCTTTTTGCATAGAACATCATTACAATACGGAATCTATGCCGTACAAAATACAAAGTTTTATATAAGCAAGACAAGGCCAGACTGGGAATTGTACAACTGTAATACTTCAGTGTAGTGACCCAGGAAAAATGAAGCATGACCTTCATTTTTGGAAGCATGGTGGGTGCTAGTTAAAAAAACAAAACAAAACAAAACAAAATAAAATAAAATACAAAGTTCCTACAGAAAAGAAAAACGAGCTCCGGGGAAACGGTCTTGGACTCTCAGATTCTGCCTTGGGCTTTGGCTTCTATAGAAGCTCCGCCAATGACTTTGGATGGGAAGGGGTTACCTGTGCGGGTGTGGGGCAGCTGGGACTCCAAAGCATGCATCCAGCACCTGCACACAAGGAATTCCCAGTCACCAAGGAGCCACAGCAAGCCTCGAACCCGACGATGGCAATGCATAGTTGCTCAGTACAGAGACTCCCGCCTGCGGAGGCTGACCAGCGGCAGAGGCCCCAGCACACGGCACCAGGGGCCTCCCCAAGGTGAGGCCAGGGAGCAAACTCTCCTGCACACACACCCAGAGGCAGGCATCTGGACCCGGCACAGAGGCTGGAGCTGATGAGCCCAGTGATGTCTGAGCCGCACGGGAACTAGCCCCTTGCTCCTTTGAGAGGGCAGCCAGGCACAGTGGCTCCTGTGTTGAGTGCGTGGCCGCACAGGCATTCAGCTCACACACCCGCTTTCCAAATGAGCACTCACTGCGGCCTGTCAACCGGCCTTCTGGGAAGAGGCCAGGGAGAACAGGACCCTGAGCCCTGGGAAAGAGCTGTTCCCGCGCCCCATCCCCATGACTTCCTGCCTCCTTCCCATGACCCCCTTAGGTGATGCTATTTCTCTCCCAACCGGTTTATTTTAAAATAAAAGTAGTGAAGTTTTGTAGCTGTGCGAGAAAGGAAGAAGCAGGGCAGGGCCAGGTGGCCGCACTGCAAGTCTGAAATCTTGATAGGAGGTCAGTCGAAACCAAGTATGGACCCTCTTGCCTCGTGGACACAGGGCTCCCGTCTCCTGCCAAATTCAAGTCTTCTGACTAATGAGGGACAGGACAGCAGGCAGGAGGAGGCGCCTCACCCTAAAGGGTGCTCAGGCCTATGTCAATAGTAAGCTGGACTGTGAATCCACGTTCTAGTACCAAGTTCTCTGTAATGGGTCTCAAACAAGCCTTCAAAGCCTCAGAATCAGGTAAATTAGTCGTAGGACCTGCTTCTCCCTGAGGTAATCCTGGTTTCAAAAACCATCAACCCACATCTCAGATTTTAGCTTTGGAAAATATGGTGATCAGAATTGCATATGTAAATGGATAGCAAAAGATATGGATAACCTACAAAGCATTTCTTACTGGCTGCGATACAACCAACACATCATACCCTTTAAACTAACTTCTAGCACTATCTTTGACTAAATTACCTTTTTAAATGGGGGGGTGTGGGGGGTGGGAATCAGTGACACCTGCCAGATGTCAAAATAGTCAGGTAGCCTTATAAACAAAATCACAACCAGGAGCGGAGAAACAAGGCCATGCTACTGCTCAGATCACGTCTCCCTTAGAAGAGAAACTTCAAAAGCCACTCTGCAAGCTCTGGCTGAACAAACGTTTCTCAAAAACGCCAGTTGAAAGGGTGGTGGAAAGCACTGGGAGGCACAGAAAAAAGAAAAGGCATTAAGGTGGTAAAGAAAGAAAGAGATCACTTGTATTCTTTTTATTTTTACTGTTAGGACCTTTATCAACTACATTGTGTGCATTACATTGTGTAATTCTTTCAATAATGCTGGACAGAAACACTTTAACACCATTTTACAGATGAGAAAGAAATGAGGTTCCAAGAAGTTATGTAATTCTCCAAGGTTAATCAGCTAATAAATACCTAGGTCAGGATTCAAACCCAGTCTGGGGGCTCTAGTGGCTGTCCATTTTACATACTGATTCCCAACAGTATATGAACTAGGAAGTGCAAGTTAAATTAGTTTAGGCAAAAATAGGAATGTATTAATTCCCATAAGCAAATCATGAGGAGTAGAAAGAATTAGTCCCATAAACAACTAGTTCCAGTGGATATATACACGGTTGGTTTGCTGACACTCTTTCTTCCACTCTTCTACCCTTCCTTCCCTCTCATCTCCATCTTTTTGTTTCTCACTGCATGTTAGCTTCATTCTCTCCACCACATTTTCCCATCTGTCTAAATCCATTACCATGGGCAGCATTGAAGTTGCATCATGCTAGGTAAATATAACTCTTTCCTGCCTTCTCCTCAGAGAAATTACTTAGGAAATGGCTATTATTGTTGTGGTTTGGTTGCATATCTACTTCTGAACAATAATGGAAATGGTTACAATGACCAATTCAGGCTGGGTCACGTACCTAAACTTGTGACCAGGGGTCTCTAGTTTTAGAATTGGAAACCCCTTTCACAACCATAATGTTGGAGAGGGAAGCAGCTACCTCAAAAGAAGGGAATGAATGGTTGGTTCGAGGCAATATAATAAATGGGTACTCTCTGACAGGGAAAGACTTTGGAGATGGGTAGAAATCTTTTAACTCTATGCTGCTACTTCCTGGGTGTGACATTGAACTTGAGTCGCTGTAGAGAGATATGAGGTAATACATTTAAAGTCCTGTCAATGCTCAATAACTAATTGCTAACTAAAATAATGATAAAGTACTAGTTAAATGCAAGGTTCTAGTATTGTTGATATAGTTTTGGTCTTTAATTTAAAAATGTTCTTATCATGGTCTAGATGGGATACAATTTCAAAACTCTTTTTTTTTTTCCCTACATTGTGGCCACTTTCCCCAAGCAGTATGTTCAAATAGATAGTAAGCTCCTAGAAAGCAAGGACAATATTTTCTGCATCTTTTATTTTCCCACAGCACAAAGGGCAGGGTTTAGGACTGTGTTAACAGTACTTGCTTAAAAAGCACTTGCTGTGTTGAATCATTGAAAAGATTTGCAGACTAGTCACATTGGGAGTACATACCCAAATTTAGCATTGCTTCTGCTGGTGTTCTATGTCCTGGGCACATAAGTATGTCTGAGAATAGGTATTGAGAGTGTTAATATTCACTTTTACAGAAAATGAGCAAATGGGTGATTTTTATCAATTTCTTTAACCTAAACTGGCAGAGTCATGTGAAATAGTTTTCATGTTCAATAACATTGTTGCCTTAAAATTGAGGAATATTATGAATGTTAAGCTAAGCCCTGACAACCCATCTTGTGTTATGAGTTTTCATTATTTAACTCTGCTCTCTCATGGTCATTTTAATACATTTCCACATATTAATTATATTCATGCTGATGTCCTGAAATAACCTCAGGCAAGTTCATTATATATTTTGATGGAAAAGCACTCAAATCTAGATGACAATTTACGTTTTACAAATTGGATTTGGAATAACCGTTGAAGAGCTTTCTCTAAATAGACTCTGATTTTGAAATTCTAATTAAATTTTGTATTTTGTTCTACAAAAAATAAGCACCATCATTATTTTGGATGAAATTACTGGATATCTCACCCAATTATTCATGGCTTTGAAACATGAGTTATTGCTTCTTGTCATTTTGTCAGTGGGTTGAAAGCCCTCTTCCAGGGATGCGACGAATTGTGGATGAATACTGAAGAGACAGGAGATCCGGGATACCAGGGTTGATCTGCACTGTGTGTGTAGGAAGTTCAACTGCTGTGGGTGCTGGAACATTAATTTGGATGCCGACATTTCTTTCGCATAAAAAGGGGATGCATGAATCTCCTACTTTGCTTCAGTTGGCTTGAGTCCTTTGTCTTCTGAACATTTTCAGTAAGAACTCTGAAGAGCTTCTCATCACTGTAGAATATAGTACAACTGCATAAGGTTGCCCTCCAGGACCTGCAGATTTCAACCTCTGCCTAACTCCAAAGTCCTCATCTTGCGTCATTGTCCTTTCACCCACCTTGCGCTCCAGACACATTTTCCTTCAGTTTCTTTAATAAATACAACATGCTTCCCACTGCTTAAGACAGTTGTTCATAAATCAATTCCCACTGCTTGGAATGCTCTCCTCTCCTTCACCTGGCTTACTCTCACTTGCTCTAAAGTTTCCGCCTAATAGGATTTCATCCTGACCTCCCAGACCACGTGAGGCATATTTTCATAGGACTATGTGTTTTAGGTTTAAATTTCTAAAACCCTAGTTAAGCTTTATAGTTGTTTCCTTAGTAATAAATAGGTTTGTCCCAAGGTTAGTAGGAACTGAGAATAAAGAGGAGGAACACTTGCATTATTTCAATCCTCTTTTTCCTTCTTTCCAACTCTAGTTCCCCAGAGAATAAAGTCAAGGAAACAGGAACTGAAAAAAAAGCAAATGCTTAAAGGATAGAGTAGGCTACGCGTGAGCCCACACATCCTGCAGCTTTCCTAGGCTAGTGGGTATAAGAGGAGTAAGGCGTGCTTCAGAATGAAGCCACAGTGGGGAAACCATCCATGAAACTTCTTCACTTGGGCAATTATCAGTCTCTGCTGCCTTCTGGGTCTTTCTACACGGCTCTGAGCACTGAGCTCCTTGCCTTTAGTATTGATGCTCTAGGCACAGCCTTGATCCCAACTTATACTTACTAATTTTAGCCAGTGCCCTTCTCTGTCCTTATTTTACACAGTTTACTTAAATGAAGATGGTATTCTGATGACTACAAATGTATTTCAGCTTTATAATTTTCATATGCAATTTTCTATACTCACAAATAGTATTTTCACATAATTCCTGAAACTGGCAATAATCCGAAGACTTATGGATAGATAAGAGGGAAGGAGGCCTCCGATGATTTGAGGACTGACATGAATCTACAGTTTGTAACCTATCACACTTCTCATACTTTCTTTATTAGTAAAGATTGAAATAATTAATTATGTACTTTTCTAATTATTTGTTCATTGTTTGTTTCCTCCCCAGTAGTCTGTATAATTCATGAGGTTTGTTGACTGCTTTATCCCTACTGATTAAAATACAATAGATGCTCAATGAATATAGAACAAATGAATAAATGGTGTAATAAAATGGGAGAGGGAGGAAGAGGCTGTGGAGAAAACAGAAAAACATTTCTATGTTTTTACTGTATTTTCTTACTAGCTCAGGTCTGCAACAGTATGTGTTCACTAACTCTTCCTCTAGCTTCTCTTGCTGTTCTTCCCCAAGCATAAATTTTAATTTCTTTATCATGGGCTTAAGTGCTCCGCAACTGAAGAAAATAAGTCACTCATTTTTCTGGCTATGGAGATAACACTTTAAATATTGGTTTTCAAATATGCTTAAATCTTATTGAAATGTATAGGGATTTAAGATATTTTAGAGTAAGTCCTAAGTATTTTTTGTTTTTGTTTTAAATCTAATCTAAAAAGTTAGTTGTGAATAGTCATTATTCACAGATACTGAAAGAGTTCAATATGCTTTCCATATTGTATTTTCAAATTGCACTTTCAAATTGCATTTGAATAGAAATTCAAATACATTCAATGCATTTCAAATAACACAAGAGACCAGTAGATAGATTGCAGAAGCTTCTTTGCAATGCAGATTTAAAAAACATTGTCTTTAGACTAAGAAAAATTAGTTGTAGTGGTGTGTGTGACCG
>NW_012098876.1:2733451-2772255 GCF_000951045.1 Mandrillus leucophaeus | reverse complement strand
CCGAGTTAGCCAGGATGGTCTCGATCTCCTGACCTTGTGATCCGCCCGCCTCAACCTCCCAAAGTGCTGGGATTACAGGCGCGAGCCAGTGCGCCTGGCCCGCTGAGGTTCATTTTTAAAAGTTTCTGACAACAATCTAATCTGAGACCTGTAAAAATAGTTTGTCAGTTTAAAACATCAAATTGAGTTGCAAGAGATATTCTAATACAGGTCTAAAAACAAGAGTAGGAATTTGGATGAACTGTGTGAGTGCTCATTTCATTCCAGTTGATGGCTTGGTGTTAGAAGAAGGCACCCATTGTGTGTGGAGAAGGAAGGACCCAGGCAGCAACATAGCAAAGGCCATGGGTCAACTTTCACTCCCACCTTGAATAGACACCTGTACACGACACAAATCATGGAAACATAAGTTAATGGCTCTGCTTCCAGTTTTAGCAAGATATGAAATACATTGATAAAGTTTAATAAGAATGATTCTTGTTGGGCCTTGATAATTTTTAATACATTTATGCTCTTTTAATCAGCCTGACAGGCAATTTTACAAAATTGTTGAAGACATGGGCTCTGACATAAGACAGAACTTCATTTAAATTCTGAATTTGTCACCCACTAATTCAGTGACCTCTCTGGGCCCTCTAAGAGCCTCAGTAACTTCAACTATAATATTGAAATGCTGGTGTCTTTGTTAGTAATTTGTGGTGAGGATTAAATAAAATCAGGTATGTATCATGCCTAGCACACTCTTTGGTACATAGTAGATGCTTAATAAATGACAGTTGCTGCTATATTGTTTTTTAATGATAGTTTCAATAGGGAGCATTTTAAAATAAAAGGATGCTTATACTGATATGAGTAAACCACACAGATCAAGTCATACCCCACACAGTTCAAACAATTGGTTACAATATATCAATATATCGAACTAACTTAATTGAAATATTTTCTTGAGTACTTAATTCTATAAAGAAATAATAATGACAAATAAATGGAAGCCCTTTGCTGGTCTTTGGCAATAGCAAAATATATAGCAAATTGTCCATATATATGATGCAACCTGAATATCAACCTGTCATAAAAATGCAAAATATAGTGAATGAGGAAGGGATATAGCTATATACGTAGAAATTCCGCTTCACTTTTCACACTTCAGCAAATATTACAACTGCTCTTATTTGAAAATATGTTTCATGATATCCTAATTTTTCCATACAAAGAAGAAGTTTGTTTCATAGACACACACACACACAGCTTATGTGAAACTATCAGAGCACACAAAATACAGGGGAGATGATGTGGGGCTAGTACTTTGTATTTCAGCCCTGGCTTCACAGGCAGTTATTTTGCAAGTGGATTTCAAAAAATAATTACATTAATCAAAACTCTATTTAGTTTTCTATCTCGGTATTGATTTCCTACACTTCTCAAATTTATATTCTGCCTCTTTAATTGCCTACCTCCTACTGCCTCTCACTTTCCTGAGCTGAGTATGTGTATTTGCATACCACAAATATCCTCACAGTTATCCTTTGAAATAAGATGTCTCTGAAACCAAATGCAAAGAAACAGAAATTAAGTTTATTTTTCCCTACCTCTGTTCCTTATCAGACCTGTTTCTGAAATTCTTTGATTTATTCTACTTTAAAAAAAAAAAAACGAAAAAAACAACAACAAAAAAAACCAAATATGCCGTATTAGCAGCAAATTGTTTCAAAATTAAATGTAAAAAAATAATATCAGGTAAAATTTTAAATGATGTTTCCCTGTGTTCACTTAAGGTTGTGACTGTGTGGTATAATTTGGGGAAATATGATGTGATTAGTGAGGCTTACAGGGAAAGCACCGGATACGGGACAATCAGATACCCCATATCAAGGCTCAGCCATTTTTAAAACATGTTCATCTCTGTTTGGTAAATCCTGGTTAAGGTATAAATCATTTCAAAATCAATACTACTCTTCCAAGTCACCACCAACAAAATAAAATAAAATATAAAATATAAAGGATTTCAAATAAAATTTGCTTCAATTACAATTCCAGTCACAGTCAAATATGCCAGCTTATCATTACCAAAATAATATTATCAAAGGAAAGCTACCCAGTTTGCAAACCACACACTGCCAATCTCAACTTGATTAAAGTCATACTTATAATTAATTATTTTTTCTAGTTACTGGGCACTTTAATCTTCCGGGTTGTCTGTAGGAAACCCTTCAGGCACCCAGAACCCACAGCTCTGCCATCAGATCTCCGTCCTGGGAACAGAAGCCATCTATCTGCATCTGTAAACATGGCCTCATGTAGTAATGTGCAGGGAAATGAGCGTGCCCTCGCAATGGTTCGCAGTCCTTTCTTTATTTCAACATCGTGGCATTTTATGACTTCCCTCATGAGGCAACTCAACTATTCTCACAATTTATCTAGATTTCTGGGAAAAATATGTGAAACGTTGACTTCTTACCCCATTCCCTCTAACAACAGGTTGATTGAGGAGTACATTTTACTTTCACATTTTCATTTCAGAGGAAAAATTTCTCCCCAGACATTTATTTCCCTGTGGTTCTCTAAGAGGGTGACACGAATGGGAAAACCATAAAATAAAATCAGATAAGGTGGGACACCAAGATAATCAGGTGGCTTGATTTTGATGTCTGGATCTCTTTTTAAAAGTTAAGGAAAGAACAAGTTCTTGTTCTCTTTGCAGGTAAATCCATGGGAACTGTCTCAGTGCAGTGGTAATACATAGTATAAAGTAGCTCTCCTTAATATGGTGAGGAAATTTTGCCTCTTCACCTTTCCAAAAGAAATGACTGTAATTGTTCTTTAATTCTCCAACAACCTTATCTTTTGGTAGCTCAACAATGGCAGCATCTGATATACGCTGGACTCAAGGACTGTTGGCAAGATCACTATAATTTCCAAGATTTCCAGAAATTTTCAATTAAGAGTGTTTTAAAAATAAATAAATGCAGGCTTTGATTTTCAAAGCTGGAAAACAAGTGCCTGATTAGATGGAATGGTCTCCTTTTGAGGAAGGAAACTGGGACTAGTTTGGAGCACAATTTGGCATAATGAAGAGAATGTAAGGTTTAGTCCTGCAGTCACTAGTTATGTGACTTCAGGCAAATTACCCTTTCTGGGCCTCAGTTTCCTTATCTGAAAATGGGGATGATAATAATACTGTACCTAGGTTGCTTTGATGATTAAATGAGGCAATACATGTAAAGTACTTGAAAGAACACTTGCCTCTAGTAGAGTTTGTTCTTATTATCAACGCTACAGGAGTTACTAGGAATACATGATTAATTCTGCCTTTAGACTTTTCAGAAGACTTAGCATTAGAATTTTATTTTTAAGGGCACACCCGTGCAGGAGCATAGACTTTTTTCTCTAACATCTTGATAACACCAGAAGGCATTTGCAGATTTCAAATTGCCAACTCATGACAATGTGCCAGTTCTAAGTTTCAACCCAATGCTCTTTGCCTCAAGTTGTTCTTCTCCCACTTTAAAGAAGTCATGACTTCCTGTGTTAAACAAATGCCTCAAAATCATCTCAGAGTTCCCCCAGGAGTGATCCTAGTTTTGAAGAGACTCTTCTCAACTCACCTGTCAATTATGTCAGTGTAAAGGCATCCAGAACATCTGTCCTGAATTTCCCCGGACTGCACCTGGACTTCAAAATGATGGAAGGTGGTGATCTAACTGTGCAGAAAATATTGTGAAACAGGCCGCATTCTCAAACTGGCTTGAGAAACTTTTAGAATAAAACATGTCTGGCTAGGTTTATTCGGTCTAGTCATTACTCTTTGTGTATATACAAGGATTTCAAACTATCAGTGAGTGACTGCAAGTGATTTCTAGTCATATCCAACCAACAAGAAGTCTTCCCTTATGTGTCAAAAAGCAAGCAAACCTCAAATTGGTTAAGTTTTCTTTTCCTGGAAAGATTCGGTGGAATATGATACCCGAATGATTAGAATGAGAACATAGTGAAGGATGAAGCAATCTTATAGTTCCATAAATTCTAAACACAGAAAAAATAAACTGAAAATTCCAAATATTTAAAACTTTAAGTTTACATTGAAATTGAGAGAACTCAGAGCAGTCTGCTATGTTCAGCATAAAAGGCAGCGTTAGTAAGACAGGGAATGGTACAAAGTCATCCAGCCTAGAATGATAGACTGGATATGAATAAAATTTATTTCCTTGTAGGAATGTTCAAAGCAATGCTATATAGCTTTTCCTTTCCCATAAACTGATAACATTTGAAATTATTTCTGTACATGTATAAATTCTCTCAAACATCACTTAAAATATTTAAAAAGAAAAAATTAAAGTGTGGCTTTGGGAAGGTCAATGTAGAAATGCATTCATTGTTTTGTAATGAAGAAAAGAAAGTTTGAGTAAGTGGTATATGAATGTAGTCCTTTGACAACATATAAAATGGTTATTCTAAAAGTCCATTTACTGTTTTTCATTAACTTATTTAGGCCCCACTGTGTTGCAGAAGTTTTATATACAAGAGAGATTTATTTTAGTCTTCAGGGGAAATGTCAGGAAACAGATGATTAAACAGATGGACATGAGGCAGCTTAGGAAATGACAAGATAGAAACGTCCATCAGATGCTTTGGGACCTTAGAGAGGTCTAACTCAACTCAAGTGGGGAAGAAGAGGAGACAGGAAAAGTCCCAGAGAAGGCAATGCTGAGTTCCTACCCATCTCAAAAGATGGATTAACGTTGGCAGAGGGAGGTGCTGGGAAGACTCCTCAGGCATGAGAAAAGCTGGAGCAAAGTCCCAGAGCAGCGAATCTGTGACACGTTCAGGGAGGAATAAGTATTTCTCCTGAAAATGCCATGTGGGAATACAATATAGAAGATAGGGAGTGGCAAGGGGTGGGATTGGGAATCTGGAATGGAGCCAGACCTTTGAATATGTTAAGAAATGTGGACTTTATCCTTCAGGACAATAGAGGATATGGAAGAACTGCAAGCAGACAATAGGGAGAAAACAAAATCCCTCTGGCTACAATGAGGAAAAGAATTGGTGTGCAGGACACAGAGACAATAGCAGGAAGGCTCCCATGGAAGCTGTTGTAATAGCCCAGGTTAATTTTTTAATGTTTTATTTTGAAATAATTATAGATTCATAAGAAATAGCAAAATAAAAGAAGGAGACCCTATATACTCTTAAATGGTAACCACTTCCTTTAATGGTAACAACTTACAGAACTGTAACAACTTACGGAACTATAATGTATTATAAAAACTAGGAAACTCACATTGGCACAATGCCATTAACTAGACTACAGACTTCATTTAGATTTTACTAGCTTTTACATATCTATAGGTTTATGAAATTTTATCACATGTGGAGATTCATATAATGACCACCACAATAAAGTTACAATTCAAGTAAGGTTCGGTAAGGACATGAACAAAGAAAAGATGGAGAAAAGAGGAGAGATTCACTAACTACTTAGGACACAAACGCCAATAGTTAAAAGCATGGATTCTGCAGCCAGAGTTTCCCAGACTGCAAACCAGCTATACCACTGACTAGCTTTGTGGCTAGGGATGCTGTGTAACCTCTTTGTGCCTCAGCTTTCTTGTCTGCAAAATGGAGATAATAGTAGTACTTCCTAAAGATGTAGTAAGCAATAAACTAGTTTATAACAAGCATAGGGCAGTAGCTAACATATGGTTAAGTGCTATAAATGTGTTAGTGATTACTGTTAACTAGAATCTAGATAGAGACTGACGGGATGTGGAAATGAAGAAAAGGTCAAATCTTGGGCTCATGCTACTTAGTAGATGGCACTGGCATTCACTGATGTAGAATGATAGGTTTAGTAGGGAAGGGAGGTTAGTAAATTTTGATGTGCCTTTTTCATCCAAGTGACGAAATACAAAAGAGGGTTAAGTATTCATAATGGAGATGAGCTTCAGAATAATGTTTGTGCCAAATTCGTATCCCCTACCAAGTCTAGTATGAAGCCCATCTAGAAAGAAATATGACTTCTTATGGCAACAGTCTGTAAGAGGGGCTTTGGCTCTAGTCCCCATGGATTGCTCAGTATATAACATAAGCATGACCACAGACATCAGACTACAGAGTGTGGCTTGGGAAATCCCTGACAGACATGACTCAGGGATATGTTCACTTTCATTGGACTTCAGGTTCCACATTACTGTTATGTTTTCAGGAGTCTTGATGTCATTCTTCTCTCCTCAGGTATCCCACCCTGAGAGGCAACTTTTCAAAAACTCTGTACAGCTATTGTTGTTATTAATTCAAAGTTGAACATAGAGTAATCTGCATCCCTCTGATGGCTTCTCTTTTGTATGCAAGTTATGGAGACATGCAATTTTCTCTTTGCCATAAGCTATGGTAAGAAATGACCAATCAAAATACAGCCCAGGAAGCAATGAGCAGTCTAGGGAGAGGGCACTTGTGCCAAGCTCTTCCAATCCTATTCTGTCTTTTGGGAATTTAAATCACAAAGAGCTAAGAGGAGGATTGATCAGCATCACCTTCAGGAAGGCGTCTAGAAAGAGTGTAAGGAACCTAGCCCCTGCCTTGGCATTTAGCCTTTTTTTTTTTTTAAACCTGTGAACTACTTCAATATCCTTTCAAAATTATTTATTATTTATTATTTTTATTTTTTGAGACATGGTCTACTTCTGCTGTCCAGGCTTGAGTGCGGTGGCAGAATCACAGCTCACTGCAGCCTTGACCTTCCAGGCTCAAGTGATCCCTCTTACCACAGTCCCCCAAGTAGCTGGGACTACAGGCGTACACCACCACATCTGGCTAATTTTTTTTTTTTAATAATAATTTTTTGTAGAGACAGGGTCTCACTATGTTGCCTTGACTGATCTCAAACTCCTGGGCTCAAGCACTCCTCCTGCCTTGGCCACCCAAAGTGCTGGTATTACATATGCAAGTCACTGTGCCTTGCCCCGAATCCTTTTAGTACTTCTCTTTTCTCCTTTATTTAGCATGCTTTCTGTTCTTTGCAACCAACGAAACTTAAATCTTAAGACTACACTTTTTTTTTGTAGTGTAAAGTGGTACAAAATTTGGAATATCAGCCTGGCAGTATGTGTCAGTATTATAAATGTGTTTATATTTGGCTTTGCAGTTTTCCTTCTAGCAATTTAGATCAGAAAAATATTCAGACGAGTTCAGAGATATACATAAGTAGGATGATTATGAATATAAAATTTGGAAATTGAATGCCAAGAAAATGGTCATTAAATAAATTAGGATATAGCAGTGTGATACAATATTATGAAGTCATTAAAAAGGATGATACATACATATTTACTAATTAGAAAGGAATGCCATGAAATAGTAGTAGAAAAGGCAAACTACAAAACATCTTAGATAGCATGATCCAATTTGCATGATACAGCATGGTGAGTATGCATGCATGTATGTACGTGGGTGTGTGTATAGCCAGAGAAAGAAGTTTGAAAGAAAAAATGCCAAATTCTTAAAAAATGAGAATTATCTCTAAGTGATGGGTTTTATTTTTGTCTTTATTGTATATTGTGTATATGACTTTCTATACTGTATTATGTATTAGAAATGAACTTATATTTGTAATCTGATTATTTTTTGAAAAATAAAATATCTTTTCTTCTGCAGAAATCCATGTGCATTTTCTTCCATTGGATGAGCACCCTTTGCCCACAGCTGAGTTGGAGACTGATGTTTTACAGTGAAATGAGACATTTGCATACATTCATATGTGCCTTGTATGGATAAAGAGTGTCGAACCCAAGGCCTCAAATATGTCAGAGTTACAGATGTGACCTGTGTATTAGTTTATTATAGTTGCCAGAACAAATAATCACAAACTTGATGACTTAAAAGAAATTTATTCTCTCACAGTACAGGAGGCCATAAGTCCAAAATCAGCATCACTGGGTTGAGCACAAGGTGTTCATAGGGCCACATTTTCTCCTGAGGTTCTAGAGGAGAATTCATTTCTCACGTGTCTCAGCTTCTGATGGCTGTCAGTATTCCTTGGATTGTGGCCACATCACTCTAATTCCTGCCTCTGAGGTTACATCACCAACTCCTTTTCTGTCTGTAGTCAAAATTTCCGTCTTCCTCCATCTTACAAGGACACTGTTGATTGTATTAAGGACCCATCAGGATAATCTCCTCATCTTAAGATTCTTTTTTGTTTGTTTGTTTTTCAGAAAACTACTCAGACTGCGTCCTCGCCCTCCTACTCTCCAGAGAGGAGAGAAGAATGATCGTCAAGGGCAGAAGGCAGTTACATCGAAGCAATGCTGAAAACTGGCTTCATGCTCAGGAGAGAATGCTGTGCTTTTTCCTCATGATTTCTGGTGCTCTACACATTCGGAAAAACTTCTCTAGTAACAAACTATAGAAATGCTCTCTCAGAGTATAGTCTTCAAGATTCTTAATCACATCTGAAAAGAACCTTTGTCATGCCAGACCCTTGCTGACATCAGTAGGAGTGACACCCTGTTTGACAGGCTGAAGAAGAGACTTAAAGCCAGTGAATGAGATATAGGGTTTACTGAAGAAACTTATGTACAGGGTGATCCAGTGTCAGTGGGCTGTATAAAAGAACAGCTACCACTTGTAAAAAACATGCAGTTTAGGCCGGGTGTGGTATCTCACGCCTGTAATCCCAGCACTTTGGGAGGCCGAGGCGGGCAGATCCCGAGGTCAGGAGATCGAGACCATCCTGGCTAATACTGTGAAACCCCGTCTCTACTAAAAATACAAAAAATTAGACAGATGTGGTGGCACACACCTGTAGTCCCAGGTACTCAGGAGGCTGAGTCAGGAGAATCACTTGAACCCGGGAGGCGGAGGTTGCAGAGAGCCGAGATTGGGCCAGTGCACTCCAGTCTGGTGACAGAGCGAGACTCCATCTGAAAAAAAAAAAAAAACAGCAGTTTATGTGGCATTTTCATTTAGCACTTTTCTCATATCAGCCTACACCTCACAACCTTCCTTTAACACCAAACAAAGGGTTTTGAACCCCTGTGTGGCCCATGTTCTATGGGATGGGCTAGGGATTCAGATGTTCCTCACAGATAAGGAATGAATCTCCGGGTTGGTCACTCCCTGATTCCTTAGCTCTGGACTCCACACACATATTCTTTTTAGACCATAGGGTCCATCTGAGGGTATCACGTTAAGTTATTGCTGTCAGGTGTGTCTGCCATACAGAATCATTCTCAGAATATATGCTTAAGTTATTGCTGAAAGGTGCATCTGTCATATGCCCATTTTCCACATAAGGTAACATTTACAGGTTTCAGAAATCAGAAACCAATATTTTAGAGAGATTATTTTTAGCCTACTGCTGTATACCATCCTAAAAATAAGAAATGCACACTAAATTTGCCAAGGACTATTGATTTGCCTTTGTATCTATTGGAAACACACACTTGAATCCATTGATTAAAACAGCACCACAAAGTAAATTTAATAATACGTTTCAAGTTTTGAAATGAAGCATTCATCATTTTACAATTCTAAGAAGATAAAAGTGTGCATTTGTGTTACATTTATGTGATACTTCATAAAAAAATGTTCAGGAATCTAAAGAGAGAATAGATAATCACAGTTCTAGGGGAAAAAAAATGGCATAGGCAAATGGGGTAACTAAGGAGATTAATGAAAGAAAGAGTTTAGGAAAACCAACAATGGGTAGTGTGATAGCAAGGGGGGTGGAAATATGCCCCCTAGGTTTGAGAGGGGCAAAGGAAGGGAGAGATTACCAAAATGTAGACAGCTGAGGCTTTCACTGTAGCTTCAGGAGAGGACTGACTGCTGGACAGGAGCTGTGGCTTTGGTAGAGGAGCTCAACCCCTTCCAGACTTCCCTCTGGAATGGGGAGCAGTTGCCTTACAGTGGCCAAATCAATGAGAAGTCAGGTGACAAGGAAGCCCATTGATGCTGTCCATACAGATAGATCAGCCTCCTAGAAGATGATCAACTTGGAGAAGGGTAGAAAATGAATCTAGCTCTGAGGTCAAGAAAAAATATTCAGTACATGCTGCCAGAGAGAGCTATGAGAAAAAGCATAGTATCTTGGAATCAGAAGGAAAAGAGTATCTCAAGAAGGCAGATAGGTTAATATTTCAAATGCTGCTGAGAGGTCAAGTAAGATAAGGACTAAGAGATGTTCATTGATTTTTAAGACAAGGAGATCTTTGGTGATCTAAGTCAGTTCTGCTTAGATGCAGTGGTGAGTGATGACACTGGATTGAATTAGTGTGAAGAATGAGGTAAGCAAGTGGAGACAGCAAATGCAGACAAGAAAACTCACTCAAGTTTGTTTGGGATGGGAAAAGAGAAATAGGGCAATAGCTGAAAGACAAGAAGGGATTGAAGAAAAAATCTTTCTCTCCCAAGTTTGGAAAAATCTTAACCAGGTAAGAATGGTAATGAAAGGACAAAGGTGAGAGGCAGCAGGGAGAGAACCGTGGAGAAGTGTCTGTCATTCTCATCCAGGAAAGATTGCTCCGATGAATTAGCCATGTCTGTTATGGACATGAGGTGAGAATGGAGGGATGAATGTGTGACTCTGATTCTAATTCTCTATTTTATAGATAAAATTGCGTCCTACAGATGGTAAAAGTGGGGAGTCATTTGTTCTTTATTCAGGTAACTAGTAAGATGTCTTGTTCCTTTCAGTCCAGGGATTCTTAAAATTGGGCACTGTGTTTGTTTGTATGGCTGAAAAGTAATACCTGAGGCTTGGAAATTTATAAAGAAAAGAGGTTTATTTGGCTCACAGTTCTGCAGGCTGTACAAGAAGCATGATGCCAGCATCTGCTTCTGATGGCCTCAAGTTGTTTCCACTCATGGCAGAAAGTGAAAGGGAGCTGGTGTGTCATATGGTAAGAGAGGGAGGAAGGCAGAGAGATCCAGAGAGTTCCAGGCTCTTTTCAACAACCAGTTCTCTTGGGAACTAAGAGTAAGAATTCACTCACTCCCACAAAAGTGGCACCAAGCTATTCATGGGGGATCAAACCTCATAATTCAAATACCTCCCAATAAGCCCTACCTCCAACATAAGGGTCACATTTCAACACGAGACTTGACAGGACCAAAGGAACTATATCCAAACCATAGGAGGCATTATTTCCAAAATGATGCCACTCCTAT
Source organism: Mandrillus leucophaeus (assembly GCF_000951045.1). Classification (NCBI taxonomy): domain Eukaryota; kingdom Metazoa; phylum Chordata; class Mammalia; order Primates; family Cercopithecidae; genus Mandrillus; species Mandrillus leucophaeus. The sequence continues at coordinate 2,761,086 of NW_012098876.1, read as the reverse complement.
ATTGGTGAAAGGTGAGGGGATTTTATATTTTTCACTGATTACTACTTTTATTTAATAATTACACACTAATTTTTATAGTTGCAATATACTATTGGCCCAGGATACTAGATTTCCTTTTATGGTGGTAATATATAGTTTTTCTCTTAGTTAAATGCTTTTAGACAATAAAAGTTGATTTAAAGAATTTACAAATAAGAAAAAGGTATACAGATATTACTCAACTATGACAACAATTGTGAAATTGTGAAGGTGGCACATGAGTGAATGACATTCGAGACATACTGCATTATACATGCTGCTTATCTTCTGGATAACTTGGTGTTTATTGGTGTAAGAACAAAGTTTAAGGACCCGAGTCTTCTGTCTGTAATCTTAACTTTGAATTACTGTCTTAAGCAATTAAAAATGCAAACTGCACCTGAAGAATTAAGAAGAAAGGATGAAACAACTCTCCCAGCATTTTGCTGAGTGGACAGAAGGATCATCTTAGCAATGGATTTTATCACATAATTAAAGAAGGAATCCCTGATTAATTAAATGAAGAGGCAAATTCATTTAAACTGGTGATACTAAGAAGAGATTACTACAATATTTTTCTTCAGCCAAAATAAAGTAAATGGATATAGCTCTATACAACTTGAGTTTTTGTTATCTACAGTGTAGTCCATTTGATGACAAATTTTCAATACTTACAGATTTATTCAGGCCTATTAAAAGCCTTAAAGCAACCAGGAAGTGTTATAAATATTTGAACAGAGAGCTGGATGTTTTGAATGCTGAATATATCATTAGAATCACAGCTAGTGCACCAGCTGTGTTAGTGCAACATGACTGCCCTTGGTCCTATGTTCACTCTGGTGACACTTGCCTTTTAATAATTAATCATGTTATATCCTTCACTAGTTGAGGGAAGCTCTATTTTTGTTTTAAAGGGCTGTTTCTCATCCAGAAAAGTAATAAAAAGGCAAAACGTTTATGAGAATAGTAAATCAATTTGTTTCCTAATAATCAGAGGTACACAATCATCATTACTATTTCTTTGTAATCAGTCAGCTTCACATTGCAGATGGAATGTTTTAGTCATCTTTAGGGTAATAAACTCCTGATTCTAAGAGGCCTTCTTCTAAGGGTCTCACAGTATCGGTCCTCTAAGTCACTGAGGACTTGACCCTTTCTACAGCCCATTCTCTTTTTCATGCTGAAATGTTCAGATTCACCTACTTCTGCATAGATGTCCTCTACTTTTTGCTCAGAATCAGGCTCAACTCAGCATTCTATTTGTAGATGTTGTTAGAAATCTAACCTAACCTCTTGAATCATAAGTGGCCACTGAAATTTGCTTAATATTTTCATTAACTCTGCTTTGGGTTTTTGGTTCCCAACTGTTTGACCTGACCCTAAAAATAGTGTATTAGTTTCCTTGTTGTTACTTTTCTGTATGAGAAATTACCAAAAGTGGATGACTTAGCAGATATTTATTCTCTCACAGTTTTGGAGTCTAGATTTTCTATGTTGACAAAGACATGTTCCCCCTGAAGGCTCTAGGGGAGAAAACTTCCCTTCCTCTTCCTAGCTTCTGGTGGTTGCCAGCAACTCTTGGTGTTCCTTGGCTTGTAGACGCATCACTCGCATCTCTGCTTCTGTTGTCACATGACATTCCTTCTCTGTTTCTGTTTCCTCATCACTAAATTAGGGCCTACCCTAAACCAACATGACCCCATCTTAACTTAATTACATGTGCAAAGACCCTATTTCCAATTAAGAGTCATGTTCTAAGGTACAAGGTGGACATTAAATTTAGGGTGACACTACCCAACCAAATATAGATACCATAATTTCCATTGACTTTGCTTTGGCTGAACTTTGATTTTCCCAACTTCAGCAATCAGAGGAAACCAAAAGCCTAACTCTCTGGGAACTTGCTCAGATCTAACCTGTTTTCCTCCTACTGTGAACTAAAATGAGATGCTGTTGACACCACCATGCTGATATGTCATGTGGCCTGTGAGATCCTAAATGTTTCATGTGGGAGGATGGATCTGTTATGAAACTTGCAAACCCAGCCTAAGGCCAAAGATCAAGAGAAACCAAGCCTCTTTCCTTTTATGAGTTTTTAAAGCATATTTAAAATGAAGAAATTCCAAGTAGGTTTAAAAAATGTAGCAGGACACACACCCTATTGTACCTATAGGAGATTCTGTTAGCAGCCTTGCAATTTCAGAGTTTGCCATTCATAAAACATCAGATTGAGACTCTAGGATGGATCTGTCAGATGAAGCCATAAGGGCAAGAGACAGAGTCTAGAGATATTTCCCAAAGCTGGCGTTATTGAGCACAATGTGCCTTGCCATCCATCACTAGGGCTGGGTGCTTTATGTTCATTATCTTTCAATCTTAAACGACGTGTGAGATTGGCGTTGTGATCTCTATGTTACTGATTATAAAACTGAGACTTAGAGAGGTATAGTGAAAAACTTTTCAAAATTATTTTGGAACAGAGTGGAGAGAAAGATATTAATGGTTGTCAAGTTGGCTCAGACCATGTGAATACTATTAGTTCCTTTTTTTGGTTCTCCCTAACTTTGTATTACAGTTACTATCCAGTCTTGTGAAATGGGTAATAATTGGTTATCACATGGCTGGGAGAAAAGCAAATAAATGACAAGTTAGTTTTGTGTCTGAGAATGGAAACGGGCTCCAATTGTTAGCAGTCTGGGTTTGGTCTCAGTCTGTGTCTCTGTGAATACAGACTGTGCTTTTCAACTCTTAACCCAAAGTAATCCTGTGCACCAAAGCCCTGTGTCTCCTCTGCCAGTAAAGGTGTGAAGACTTCCCTGGTGTATTTCCTGCTGTGGATATTACTGTCTGATCTCTCAGTGGCTTTGTTTTCTTTCATCTTTCTCAAGTCTCTGACTTGAAATGCTCTCTCAGCCATACCAACATTGAACTCCCAAGTAACAGTGTACCCTCTCCTCCTGGGCCTCAAGACTCCACCTTCAGCTTGATCCTAATTTAATAACCTCAAACCAGCATACACTGTCCGCTCTCAGGGAGGAAAGATTATCTATAATTGTGAGAGTAAAAAATAGACCCCCACCTCTTTTCTGAAGCCAGTGGGAATCTCCGTGTTTAGTTAGGTTCTTTTTCCCTCTAGGATCATGTTCTGGCTAAGCAAGTGAAAAGGGACAACTAAATTCACAATCTTGCTGACAGACAGGAAAAGTACAAGAGATACCAAAAGGTCATATCTAAACACACAGACAAAGAGCAATAGTTATTCCAAAAATCAGGTTCAACAGCACAGGACAAGCAAGAACTGGAAATGGGGTCTGGAGGCAACACATGGGCACACTCAGTGAAAAGGCTTTCTGTATGGTGTTTGAAGGCAAGCCTGCAGACAAGATGAGAGTAGTTAAGGTCGCTGTGCTAATTTGCACAAAGAAATCCAAGGCCAAGAGTAAGCTAATCTTCTGTGACTTCATCCTGAAGTCCATGGTCTGTGTCATCAAATATCCTTCTTTCATGCTTCCTTGGTGTTCATCTGCTACAATAAGGTTACAGAAATTCTTTACTTACAAGCAGAATTACTGCTACAGTCAAGTGTATGGCGAAATATCGCTTCCAGGAGGTGTACACTGTGAGCTTTTTGCCAATCCATGCAGTATTTCAAATACAGGACCTTCATCGGGGCCAAAAGATTTTATCTTCCAAGGCCAATTAAAATAATACAGGACTTAGAACACCTGAGTCTCTGAGGAATCTATTTTGTAGACAGAGTAACCTTATTGGAAGGAGACTGGACCCATTCAAGAGGTTGATTAATGGGTACAAAAATATAGGTAAATGGAAGAAATAAGACCTAGTGCTCCATAAATCGTATAGTGACTACAGTAAATAAGAGTCTGTTGCATATTTCAGAATAGCTAGTAGAGAATAATTCAGATGTTCCCAAAGAAAGAACAGACAAGTGTTTAAGATGGTGAGTATCCTAATTACCCTGATTTGCTTATTACACACTCTATGAATGTATCAAAATATCATGTCACCCAAAAATATGTATATCTATTATGTATTAATAACAAAAAGGTAAACCTAAAAACATGGCATATTTGGAAAATTCTTTTGCCAAGTCCTTGTTTCTAATTCAGTCAGTGGATGCCATTACTTCTCACTTTTTATGCTTGTTGACTTATGAAAAGCATGTCAGCTTGCTGAACACTTGTCTACCAGGAATAATTTTTACTAGCCTGTCTTTTTCCTTTCACGACACAAACCTGAACACTGACTTTCTGCCTTTTTAAGCCCTGACATTTTTTAAGATGCTGTCATGGCCACTACAGGTTGTCTAGAGGAAACAGCGCCCCAAGGAGGCTTGGATGTCCTCTGCTCAGTGAGGTGAAGCTGTCTCTTTGGAGTGCTTCTCAATTTCAATCAGCTGCAATCAGGAAAAGAGGACATAGGTCTGAGACTGTGGGACCGTCACTATTTCTGAGTAGAAAACAACTTCTTAATGGGGATTTGCCTGAGATGTTTCAATACAAGTCAGGTCAATGGCCTCTACTTCTTTATTCTCTAACTGCCTTTCCTCTTAATTCCCTTTCCTTTAAAGAAGACAAAGAACTGTCTTATGCTTCTGCTTATAATTTCAAATTTAAAAGAAGAATGCCTTGCCCATCTGCTGAGGTTGATTCAGGCATCTGGTACAGCCATCAAGAAGTGGTGCCAGGGGCTGGTGGGAGTCCAGCTCTTGCTCCATTCTCAGCCTACCCCAAGGGTTTATCAGAGCGTCCTATGAATGAAGAATGGTATGCAATCTTTGCCCTTGCAAACTGCTTGCTAATGACTTCATAAACGTGGAAAAAAAAAGAAGGTACCACCTCAAAAATTATTTTGTGTTTATAAATTGTTCAGGTTACAATCTCAAATAAGGTAATACTATGATAGTTTCATAGATTGCTTGGGGGTTGACATTGGCCTGCTTAAATCTCATAAGGCAGAATTAGAATTTTTGACAGATACTTCCATTCCCTAGGTTTTATCACTTAGCATAGCCTTTAAGCATTGGAAGAAATTGTATTTGAAGATACTTACTGATTCTTTTTACTTCCTATTTTTCTAAGGCAAGAAACAACCAGATGTTAAGAAAAAAAAATTAACACTTCACTTTTAACTTAAGTTGAAAATGATGACTTCCTCTAATCCCTACCAGAAAGTATATACTTTTGAGATTAGCAGTCTGGTGTGTGGCAGTTTTTCCTAGGAGGTTTGAAGGGTAAAATAAACTCTCTGGGATAGTACCCATTTGCCCACAGTTTGAAAAATATTTTATTATAGAGCTTCTCACACCAAATTGTATTGTTACCTGTGCTTCCATCTCTATTTCACCTCTGGACAAAGAGATCCCAGCAGGATTATACTTGTCTTAGTGAGGGACAGTGTTACACAGAGCCTAACACAGAGTAGATAGTCAATAAGGTTGTTGAATAAACAAAAATGAAGGAAAGTTGAAGAAAATATGTCTGAAAATGTCTTAAATGTGTATATTCTCTGCTGAGATTAAGGTAATTGAAATAACTTAAGTTAGGGGTCCTATAGTTTGAGGGTCAAATTCATTGGTTATCTATATTTTAAATAAAGTTTATTAGAAGTTGGTCATGAATAGAACAGAATAGCCATGGTCATTTGTTTTCATAACGTTTATGTCACACTACAATAGCAACTGAGTGGTTGTGACAGAGACTGTATGGACCAAAAACTGAATATATCTACTACCTAATGTTTTGGAAAAAAATTCTGAGACGTGACTTAAATGAAAAAGAAATAAATCATGCAAGTGAGTAAGCAACAAATAATTATTGAATGCTTGACATATGCTTAATACAATTACAGGATTTGCAGTAGACACAACAAGATGCATCTTATCCCTCTGAGTAGTAGGTCCTTTAACCACTTGAGGGCACTGATTTTAATTGTTGTGTCAATGAACGGGGTAGGCATTATCTATATGTTGGACTAAAATGGTTCTCATTGAGGTGGAACGGCTAGAAGGTGAGCAGAGAGAACCAAGGCAAGTGCAAAAGTAACATTTTGGTTAAAACAATGACAAATATCCTCCAATCTCGCCCATTCCTATTTTCCTGAAGGATTATTGGGGAAGATGTTGCATTCTGTATTCACTATAATATAAAAAGACTGGAACCCTTTTACTTGGATATTGAATGAAGGGGTGATCTCAAAGGGCTGAAAAGCTTGGTGACAGTTATATTACAGATATTTGATCTCTCTTACATATAGCTTTTTTTTCCCCCCTGAGACAGAGTCTTGCTCTCTCGCCCAGTCTGGAGTGCAGTGGCATGATCTTGGCTCACTGCAACCTCCGCCTCCCAGGTTCAAGCAATTTTCCTGTCTCAGCCTCTGGAGTAGCTGGGATTACAGGCAAGTGCCACCACACCCAGCTAATTTTTTGTATTTTTAGTAGAGATGGGGTTTCACCACGTTGGCCAGGCTGGTCTCGAACTCCTGACCTCAGGTGATCCATGCGCCTTGGCCTCCGAAAGTATTGGGATTACAAATGTGAGCCACTGCGCCTGGCCTTTTTATATTTTATTGAAGACATACTTTGAATCAAAGGGTCATGCTAAGTGCTTTATTATAGACATTATTTAATTTGATTACAGTTTTGTGTGCTAAGCCTCGTTATTTCTACGCTGTAGTTACATTATCATCATAGCAACTTCCTAATCCACACAGTGTATGAGTCAGTCAGGATAGGCTAGGTAATACTTCAGTAACAAACAAGTCTCACATCTCAATGGCTAATACAACATAAGTTTATTTCTTGTTCATGTTACACGTTTGCTGTGGCTCAGCAGGTGTCTCTGCTTACCGTAGTCACTCTCAGAACCAAGTTGACAAAGGATCCATCTTGACTCATGCTTTTGCCCAGCAGGTATTGAGAAAGGAGTATTGTAGCATCTCCTACTGCCTATCGCATGCTCCATCCAGAAGGGACACAAGTCATCTTCACTCACATTTTATTACAGAGATTGGAGCCCAATTTGTCCAATTCTTTTTACCAGTGTTCATAGTTATGTAATTCATTCACATTAATATAATAGTGTACTTCAAAGGCATTTTTTACCCAAATTCTAAATATACACAGGAGTGAGCTGACATTTACTAGTTCAAGAAATATTTACCAAGTGCCTCTGTGAACCATACACTGTCCTAGACGCTAGAAATATAGCAAAAATAAAAATAAAATTATCAAACTTCATTGAGCTTTTATTCTAGCAGGCACAGAAAATAAATAGAGCTGACACTTAATTTAGTAAATAAAATTTAGCAAGATACATAGAATAGTTGGTGATAAGTGCTGTGGAAAAAAATAAAATATGAAAGCAGGTAGAAGATGGTGGGGGTTGGTAGCTGAGGTGCCTCTCTGTTCATAGAGCTCATTTACATTTGGGCCTGGGCACCACAGAAACGTAGGAGGCCTGGACAATTTGTGCTGCCTGAAGGAAACTAGCATAAAAGGCATATTTGTATTATTTCTGGTAATTTCAAGTCCAATAAAGGCATTGAGGCTGTGATTAGTGGAGAACTGGGAGAAACAGAGATCTTCTCAGTGTTATCCAGTTTTCTAAGACCCTTTCTGGATGGAGAGGGAGTAGTTTGTAGGATGGGAAGTTGTACAATAACATTTAAAACTTGGATGCTTCTATGTCTTCTTAAACATAATGTAATTGTGGGCAAGAAAATAAAAGTCCGTTAGTCTTAAAGGGATATGATGATGAAAGGGGAAGGTGTCTGTTTGGCATTTGACAAAAAATTCTGGGCATTTACCTTATGTGAACAGAGGTTAGAGATAAGCCTGTGGGCTCTGCTGGTAATGGATTGCAATGTTTGTCTTCATTTATAATAAGAAACATTTGAAATGAGTTTTTCTAGCCCAAATTTTGGTTCTTGTTTCTGTCTTCCTGCAATAACTATCTTCCATTTGCACACTTCACTCCAAAGCCCTCCAGCCCTTTCAGTGCTCCCACTGGTAGCTCATGGCTTGCTTTAAAATCAAATTATACTCCTTACTTTCAGTAATGCCTTTCTGTTTTCCCCTGCAAGTTTTCCAACTTGCTATCAATCTTTATGTTAAAGTTTTCCAGCAAAGTGTGTGGATTAAAAAAAAGTCCCCTTTATAAGTGGCTTTTTCTATTAACCTGGATCATCCCACCTTGTCAAAGCACTTAGTCATGAGATAGTAACTCCCTCAAAGTCCTGGCTCAAATTTCAATTTACTAGTGACCTGGCGTGGATAAATCACTTTACACTTGTGACAAAGACACCACTGGGAATACAGAATTATTCATTTTCTGCCCAGCTATGGAGTAAGAATTTAAGACTTTCTTAATATTTGAACAGTTAAAAAGAATGATACAAACATGCCAATCCAGTGACCGTGGTCAGCTAGACACCCAGGGGAAGCTGGTTTCTAGCACATCTTTAGAGCTCAGGCTTCTTTCTGAAAGGCCAGAGCATAGTTATGGTTCTTCAATTGCACCCCCATTCCTAAGCCAGCATTCCACCCCCTAAACCCTTTAACCTACCTCATTCCACAATGAAAATATAAGAGTGGTCTCTTACTGAATGCTCGCATGTACCAACCATTTTGCTATGCATTGTGGTAGGTTGCATAAATAGCCACAATTGTTCAGACCTCCAGGTTTTCCTAACCATTGCCATGTGACTTTACAGTCCCTCTCATGGAGGTGAAATGTACTTTCACTCCATTGACGTTGAATTTAGTCACGTGGTTTGCTTTGGCCAATAGAATATGGTATAAGTAATGATGTGCTACTTCCAAGCCTAGGCCTCCAGAAATCTCAAATGTGTCCATTCTTTCTCTTAGACATCTGCTTCTGCTATGAGAACAAGCCTGAGCTAGGTATCTGGAGCATGAGAAATACGTATCCCCATTTCCTGAATCAACTTAATAACCAGCCAATATATAGTAATTCTTAAGACGTGTGAATGAGACCATGCTAGACCAGCCATCCCCCAGTAAGCATCCCTCTGATGGCAGATATGTGATTGAACTCAATACCACCCAAGCCTGGGCCAGGTCAGCAGCAGTGTCAAGCTTACCCACAGACTCAGGGTAAATAAAAAATGGATTTTATGTAAGCCATGAGTATTGGGATTGTTTCATGCAATAATTGCTAACTAGTAAGCACTTTATAAAGATTAGTTTGTTTAATCCTTCTAATAATCTTATACAGTAGACTCTATTATGATTCTTATTTTACAGAAGAGAAAACAGGTTTAGAAAATTTAAAGATCACACAGCTATAAAGTGTCAGAACTAGCATTCTAAACCCAAAAGTCCAATAATTCAAAATCGTACCTATCTTTCATCATACATCACTGTGAACCCCTCTCTCCTTGCTTTTTTGTATTTGCTTATTTAGAAAGGGAAGGGTTCAACTTTAACCAACTGAAATTGCTAAACTCAGAGTTTTCTCTTCAAGATGAAGAGTTTCATTACATTTTATTCAGAACTTCAAGTCATTCTGATCTTCCTTGTGTTCTTTGTTTTCTTGTGAAATTTGTCTTAAGCAATTGTTCATGAAGAAATAGGCACAGGGCATTTCTGAACACTTAGGGAAACATTTTTTATAGTAATAACTTGTTTATGCAAGTAACACTGTTCTCTGCTCTAAAATTTCCCAGTGACTCCTCTTAATGAATGAACCCAATTAATAAATCTCATTGCTCAGCCAGAAACAAGTTTTTTTCCTATGCTGAATAACTAATTGGACAGGTCAATACATACATAATCATCAGGGATGGCATTGGGAATGCAGAAATGAAGCCTAGCTGTGAAGCTGCTGTAATTCCATGGAAATAATGGCATGATCTTGTCATATTGCTTGGGACTAACTACAATGGTTCTCCATAAAGTTGCCCTCTATCTGTGCATCTTTCCCAGAATAGAATAATGGAATGATTATTCTTTATTTTTATAAGATACACATAAGAAATATTTTCACTCTCAAGAAACATCATTAATTTTATCCTTTAGTACAATAGATTCCAATACATAAACTATCTTCAAGTAGTTGTCTGTTGTTAATTTGATTTTCATATTTACAAAGTTCAGTACTAAAGATTTCTTTATTTCAAGCAATTTTTGTTTTAAACATGTAATAGTCGCTATTTCATTTGGTTGAACATTTGTAAAACTACAAACAAGAAGTTTTGACATTTCTAGCATGCCATAGAGCTTGTCTATGGCTTAAGTAGAATGAGGAAAATGGTTATTATCTTTCTTCTCACAGATAGCAAATCTGTTATATTACGTATTTCTATAATTACTTTCCAAATACAAAACTGAGGATGTGAAAAAATTGAATGCTTGTGATGCCTGAATTATTCACAGCCTTTACGTTTGTTCTATCGTCAATGAGAATAGCATGACATTTTCCTGATTTTCCATTCTATAAAAAGTTGAAAAAGTTGACATTCTTCTTTTGACTCATTCTAACAAAATGGGAACAATTCCTTAATAAGGCTTTTTTTTGACAGACTCATAGCCTAAGTATAATTAAATAAGTGAAAATTAAATATAGTTTTTAAATGCTATCCTTTTTAATGTTGTGAATACTAATACAACAAATAATTGTATAAAGAACAGAAATACAATATAAATGTTTTACCTTGTGTTATTATTTAACTTTTGTAAATACATTCTGAACCTAGAAGAATATAATATTCACCCCAAGTTACATAGCTAACATAATCTTATAGCATTAGTATTTTCTGTCAATCATTTCTCCATTCATTTCATTGTTGATAAGTTCTTAAAATTTTTCAAAATCACTATTAATTTTTGTAGCATTTTATGGTTGGAAGAATAAACATACATTTATAATAAAATAACTGCTAGAGTTTCATTGTATGTACAAGATTCAATGAATCAGGATGAAATACCTTGCTCATTTTACTAACCTGGTGATGTTGTTTCAGTATGATAGTAATGTATGTGATCACATGACTGTGCCCAAACACGCTTAAGGATATCAGATATGGTATGAAATTATACATGAATCTTTAGCCCAAATCCTTCAAAGACCAATGCTGAGGCTAAAGGAAAAGAGTATATTTTGGCCGAATACCTAGGCCAGAACTAAAAATATTGATACATCCCTGAATAGACTCTATTGGGAGACAAATTTTAGAATATGAAAAGATATATTTTTTAGAACTTTTGATTTCCATTTTGTTCAAATAAATACATCAGAATGTTTTTACCCTTATTCCCCCTAAATTAAACCATAGTAGTCTGTATATGCCTACCATGGTTCAGCTTTGCAAGTCAAGCATCTTTTCCTGTGAATAAAATAACTGATACCGACAAAGAACAAAATGGATTATACAAAAAAGAGCATGAAAATCATCCAGAAAAGAAGTAATAAATAACAGAATAAAATGGGTAAGTAGAGACCAAGGCAGTGCCAGTCCTCAAAGATCTACAGTCTGAGTGGGACTTGAGGTAAATAGCCATTTCCTATTCAGAGATACTGTCATGGCCACCACTGACTTATCAAGTGAGTGTCTTTCTGCGCCAAAGCTTGGCCAGTGGAGGTAGACTGGTTTTAATTCCTAAATCAGCCTCCTTGGGCTTGTGCTCTTGCACAGTGGTAAGTCTGGATAAGGAGTACTATATGGTATCAAACAATGAAGAAATATTAAAAAAAAAAAAGGCATGTAACACCATTTTGAGGGATCAGAATGATTCTGAAGAAGACGTCTTTAGTGTAGCCCGACTTTACTATCTGTAGGCAGCACCAATGACTAAGTTGGGATGTAGACATAGAGAAAAAGAAAACCACCTTGAATTTCAATATTTTCCTTTAAATGTTAAAACTTAACATGCTTTCTAAATATTTGAAGTCCCAATTAGGAACTCATATACTGACTTCAATGAAACTCATATTGGTGTCACTTAAACCGTCACTAAAATAATATATCTCCTATATTGTTAAGATAGATTATTAAAATAGACAGCTTTATGGTCAAACAAAACTTTACATCTATGACTTACTAGCTTTGTGATGTTGCCCAAATTATCTACATTCCTATAATCTCAGTACTGTCTGCTCTAAAATGAGAATAATAGTAAGATTTATGAAATGATTAAATGAGATAATACATGAAAAGTGGGGTCAAAATTTAGTGCAGAACAACCTAAAGTGTACATATGAACTTTACTTTCTCTGTTTCTATAACAAATACAAACTTTTTCCGTTTCTATTTCCACTGACAGCAGAAGCTATTTCCAGTTATAAGTAATAAAGTTCTTCCTACTGTAAACAATCTCATTTGGGGGTAAAATGAGGTTTTCATTTCTGTCTGAAAGAGCTTTCTCTTCTCCACCTTCCCAAAATGGCATCTGGACACATAAGGAAGCTCACATAGCCTCAGGGAATCTCCTGCCTTCATGCTATGTTTCCCCATGGCTTCATTGACCCACAAATGAAATGTAGCTCATATTGCCTATTTTCTAGGCATAGAGTTCTGCCCCCATTGCATTCTATTCTGAAGTGTCACAAATGCTGTAACTCACTGGCTGGCCTCTTGGAGCAGTAAAGACTTCATTTCCCCACATGGCTGCTTTGGCACCAGTTCAGATATTTTTTACTGGACAGATGGGCAGGGATTCAGCACTCACCTCACACCTTATGACTGACACCTTCTCAGTCACTGTCCATTTTGTTCTTGGCACTCATGGGAGGGTACACTGAGTTACTGAGGGTCACGAGCTTTATCTTTACTTTAGTATTGACTCATTCAAATGTCTTTGCTTCTCCCATATGAAAAGCTTTTACCTACCTTTTCTTTTTGGTGGAAACTTTCCAAATATCATACTCTCTTTAGAATTCTTTATTCTAGGGTTAACTCTCTTCTCTTTTCCTGGCACAACAGTATTCATGACTTAAGTGTGAATTCCGAAGGAGCTACAGGGGAATAAAATGAAAGGGATTACTGAAAATCCACAGAGGTGTTGACCTCAAGATCCTCCTTTTCTTATAATCTCAGAGGAAAATGTAAGTAAACAAACATTAATAAAAACCAGCTAAAATAGACTAAGAGCAATCATGAGGATATAGAAGGGGTTTGTTGCCACTAAGAAAGATTAAAAATGTTAAAAAATAGAAAGGCTGAGTGTGGTTGAAAAAAATTCTAAGAGCAATCTCAAATTCCCACTCCCTTGTATACATGCATGCCTTATAATCCCCTAACCTACTTTAACTGGGTAGAACCAGTGAATATAATGAGATGTCACTCCTGTGATTAGGTTACTAATTAGTTGACTTGGAGTTAGCCAAAAGCGAGATTATCCTGGAAGGGCCTAAATTAATCAAATGGAATAAAGTGAGGAGTCAAAGAGAGAACCTGCTGGCCTGGAAGAAAGCAAACATTCATGTTGTAAATGACCTATGGGGTTCAGGAAGTAAGAACTTGAAGGTGACCTCTAGCTGCTGACAGTGGTCCATGGTTAGAAGATAGTTATAAAGTGGGGATTTTAGTTATACACCCATGAGGAAACTAAATGTGACAATTTTCTAATAAAGTGAACAACTTTTTCCTAGCTCACCAGTGGTAAGCGGAGCTTCCAGCAGAGCCATTCCTGACTCTTGACCCATGGACACGGTATGATAATAAATGTGTGTGTTGTTTTCAGGCACTAAGACTGTAGTAATTTATAACTTGTCAATAGAAAACTAATGTTCTGAGGTATTATATCCAAATATAAATAAAACTAATATCCAATCCCTGCTTTCCAAAGAAATATGTAAGAGGCAATGGAAGGAAAATGGAAAATAAACACCCCCTCCACCACACACACACACACACACACACACACAGACTCTTACAATAGATGTCTAACTTGGAAAGAGGTGAAAAAACAGCTACTTTGATCAGTTCCAAATGGAAAGATAACAATTTCCCCAAAATCTTAACCACCATGACTATGTCTGAGTTCAAGCAGAGCCAAAGAAAATCTACAGTTTTTAATTAGAATGAAAAAGAGGAAAACAAATAAACATAATTAGATATAATAAAGGCAATGTTACTACTGACCCAACAGAAATGAAAACAACCATCAGAAACTACTATGAGCATATATACGCACGAAAACTAGAAAACCTAGAAGAGATGGATAAATTCTTGGACACATACACCCTCCCAAGGCTGAGTAAGGAAGAAGCTGATTCCCTAAACAGATCAATAGCAATCTTCGAAGCTGAATCAGTAACAAATAGTCTACCAACCAAAAAAAACCTGGAACCTGATGGATTCACAGCCAAATTCTACCAGATGTACAAAAAAGATCTGGTACTATTCTTATAGAAACTATTCCAAAAAAACTGAGGAGGAGGGACTCCTCCCCAACTTATTCTATGAGGCCAACATTATCTTGATATTAAAACCTGGCAGACACAACATAAAAAGAAAACTTCAGGTCAATATCCTTGATGAACATTGATGCAAAAATCCTTAACAAAATACTGGCAAACTAAATCCAGCAGCTCATCAAAATGTTAATCCATTATAATCAGGTAAACTTCATCCCCAGGATGCAAGGTTGGTTCAACATATTGCAAATCAATAAATGTGATTTAACATATAAACGGAACTAAAGACATAAACCACATGATTATCTCAACAGATGCAGAAAAGGCTTTCAATAAAATTCAATACCCCTTCTTGTTAAAAACGCTCAATATACTAGGTATTAAAGCAATATACCTCAAAATCATAAAAGCCATCTATGACAAACCCACATAAAACATCATGGGTCTGAGAGGACAAAAACTGCAAGCATTCCCCTTGAAAACTGGCACAAGATAAAGATGCCCTCTGTCCACACTTCTATTCAACACAGTATTGGAAGTCCTAGCCAGAGTGATCAGGCAAGAGAAAGAAATAAAGGCATCCGAATAGAAAGAGAGGAAAGTCAAACTATTTCTGCAGATGACATGATTCTTTATCTAGACATTTCCATTGTCTTGTCCCAAGAGCTCCTTCAGCTGATAAGCAACTCAGCAAAATTGCAGGATATAAAATCAATGTACAAAATTACTAGCATTTCTGTACACCAACAGCAAAACTGAGAACCAAATCAGAAAGGTAATCCCATTCACAATTGTCACCAAAAGAATAAAGTACCTAGGAATAGAGCTAGCCAGGGAGGTGAAAGATCTCTACAATGAGAATTACAAAACACTGCTCAAAGAAATCAGAGATGATACAAACAAATGGAAAAGCATCCCATGCTCATGGATAGGAAGAATCAATATCATTAAGATAGCCATACTGCCCAAAGCAATTTACAGATTTAATTCTTATCAAACTATCAATGACATTCTTCACAGAACTGGAAAAAAACTATTTTAAAATTCACCCATGGAACCAAAAAAGAAACTGAATAGTCAAGAAAATCCCAAGCAAAATGAACAAAGCTGGAGGCATTACATTATCCAACTTCAAACAATTCTACAAGGCTACAGTAACCAAAACAGCATGGTACTGGTACAAAAACAGTTGCATAGACTAATGGAATAGAATAGAGAGCACAGAAACAAGGTCGCACAGCTGCGATCATCTGCTCTTCAATAAAGCTGACAAAAAACAAGCAATGAGGGAAAGACTCCCTATTCAATAAATGGTGCTGGGATAACTGGCTAGCCATATGCAGAAGATTGAAGCTGAACTCCTTTTTTTTTTTTTTTTCTTTACACCATATAGAACATCAACTCAAGATGGATTAAAGGCTTAAATGTGAAACCCAGAACCATAAAAACCCTGAAAGACAACCTAGGCAATACCATCCTGGACATAGGAATGGGCAAATATTTCATGATGAATAAACCAAAACAAATGGCATCAAATGTAAAAATTGACAAGGGGGATCTAGTTAAACTTAAGATATTCTGCAAAGCAAAATAAACTATCAACAGAGTAAACAGACAATCTACAGAATGAGAGAAAATATTTGCCAACTATGCATCTGACAAAGGTCTAATATCTAGCATCTATGAGATACTTAAACAAATTTACAAGAGAAAAGCAAGCAACCCCATTAAAAAGTGGGCAAAGGATATGAACAGACATTTCTCAAAAGAAGACATACATGCGGCCAACAAGCATATGAAAAAAAGCTCAACATCAGTGATCATCAGAGAAATGCAAATCAAAACCACAATGAGATACCATCTCACACAGAATGGCTATTATTAAAAAGTTAAAAAATAGGAAATGCTGGTGAGGTTGGGGAGAAAAAGGAACATTTATGCACTGTTGGTGGGATTGTAAATTAGTTCAACCATTGTGGAAAGCAGTATGGTGACTCTTCAAATAGCTAAAAGCACAACTACTATTTGACATAACAATCCCGTTACTGGGTATATGTCCAGATGAATATAAATTATTCCACACATGCACATGAATGTCCCTTGCAGCACTATTCACAGTAGCAAAGACATGGGATCAACGTAAATGCCCATCAATGACAGATTGGATAAAGAAAATGTGGTACATATATACCACGGAACACTATGCAGCCATAAAAAAGAACAAAATCAGGTCTTTTGTGGGAACATGAATGGATCTGGAAGCTATTATCCTTTGCAAACTAATGCAGGAACAGAAAACCAAATACCACATGTTCTCACTTATAAGTGGGAGCTAAATGGTAAGAACCTATGAGCCCAAAGAAATAAACAGCAGACCCTGGGGACTACTTGAGAATAAAGGGTAGTGAGAGGGAGAGGAGCAGAAAAGATAACTGTTGGGTATTGGGCTTAATACCTGGGTGATGAAGTAATATGTACAACCAACCCTAGTGACATTGTTTACCTATGTAACAAGCCTTTACATGTACCCCCAAACCTAAAATTAAAAGTTAAAAAAAGAAAAGGAGGAAAATAAAGAGATAAAAACAAAAGGATAGTTATTTTCCCAATCTAATCGTCTCTAGCAATAAGTAGGGATGTAAAACCCAAAACTTTAGGATATGAAATCCCCAAAACTAGACATTTAGCCAAAGAAAAGATGAAAATGAATGAAAACAAGCTAAGATTCTCAGAGGTAACAGGCAGTAGGGGGAAGGGACACCCATAAAATTCTTCCCAAATCATAAAGAAAGCAAGAGCAGGGCAAAAGGAGAAAGTGGTCATAGTTACTGGAAACAATGGATTAACATGGGATAAAAGAAAAATCTGGCTGACTCAGGAACTGAATGAAAAGCTATAATGCCTCAATTTAAGTTGAAAACATGATTTGTGTCCTAAAAGTATCTTTTCACAGGACCGGAATACCATGTTTAATATCTACTTGCTTTGTTTTGATTGCTGAGTGCCTGGCTTTCAGGTTGTAAATATTTTGACTAGTACCCCTGGATACAGTCTGACAAAGAGTAATAAACTTGGCTATAAAACACGTGAGCAATGCTCAGATTCACTAATAAAAGTGCATCCAACCCCATGCAGCCCTTCCCTCCAGTGAGATGTTGGTAAATGTTTAACAGCTGGCTCTCTGGGTAGAGGTAGGGAGGACTATATGCATATATATACACATATATATGTACATAAACACATATATACACACATATATCTGTATATAAACACATATATACATATATCTGTATATAAACATATATAATATATGTATATATACACATACATACAATTTATAAAATTTGTACTCTTATGAAGAATGCGTACCATAAAAATGATAAATTTACCAACGTTATTTAGCAGTAATAATAAAATACACAATACATTCCATATGGCCAAATGATTTTTATAATATAGTTGTGTTGAATTTTGTTGAACTTTTGTGTTCATGGCCAAGCTATGGTTGTACTCAATGAGTGTAATTCCAACATGAATGTTTATTGATGTTTTTCTTTATTTGTCTAGTAAGAATAAGTGAAACAATAAAGATAGTTTTCATCTGTCAATAAATTGAGCAAATTCTTTTTGTATTTGGTAGTAGTTTCCAAATACTGAAAAAATATTTTCTCAATTTTCTGTTATAATGACAAAATATACAATGCACATTTATGTTTAAGATACTTTATTAACATTTCATCTTTTTATTAATCTAGATCATCGACAAAACAATAAGCCTAGCTCTGATTTGTAGTATTTGTCAATTTTCATGATGTGTAAACTGCCATAGTAACTGATTTCAAGCAATGAATGTGACATCACTGAAAGAACAAAAATGCCCTTAAATAACCTCAATAGTATGGATAATAGAAAAATATAGTAAAGTAATCAGGATGGGGCAGTTTTTAATACAATGCATTTATTTGTAAATCAATGTGATTTAATTTTTAATAACATCTGTATATATTTAATAACCAACTTGCAAAAATGGAATAACCTGCTCTCATGAGCTTGTATGAGCAGACTCCTGTACACCACTGATTCCCACTCTACACTACCTTCAAGTTTTAAATTAGAAGAAAAACAGTTTACAATTGGATTGGAAAGAGAGACTCATTGAGGATCCACCCACTCTGTTTTAGACCTGACACCACTGCCCAGTTAAGAGTATCCAGCACAAAAGTGTGAGACAAAGAGAGGGAGCGGTCTAATACATCTCTCCTAGCATATGCAGTAAAATAATGGGAAAACAACTATACTATGCTAAAAATACATGAAGAATCTATTCTTGAAGAAAAGATAAGCTTTCAGAAAAGAGGGACTTTTCCTAGAGGTGCTTTAGGCTACAGATGAAATAAATAATGTCAGGAATTTAAGAAATAAATGTTTAAAGATAAGATTAAAAAATACAAAGCAAAACAGTGAACAAATGAGATAAAAATAAAGATTTTCTTGATAAGAAAATAAACGGAGGCCAATAACAACACAACTACAGATACATTTTTAAATTATTTTTAAACAAACACCAGTAAGTAAGCATGGATGACAGACTGTTGACAAGGAGAAAAAGCTAAAGATAGCCATTTAGCATGTAAGAGGGAAAGGACTTATATACTAATCAAATTCAAGAGAAAAAATAGATTATCACAGCAGACAAAGATGATCCACCAAAAAGATAACTGGCATTCTTGAAGATGAAAACCCAAAAATAAAAGAAAAATATTGATGTCATATTAAAAGATGTCACTGAAATGAAGACAAAACTAAATAAGCAAATCAAAAGAAAATTTAATATAAAAGCTGGCATGAAGATACCTTCTAGACAAGCACTGGCATTAATTACCAAGAATAAGGAATTCTCTAGAATTATTCTGAGCCCAGACTTCTCCAAAACACCATTCAAAGGAATAACAACAACAACATTTTTTTTTTACAGGAAATAAAAATATGACCCTGAAGTATGATGCCTAGTCAAGATGTTTTTCATGGAATAGCCAAAATGTAGAGATTTTCAAACATGAATAAACCTGGTAGCATAATATCAAGTGGCCTGTTTTTTAAGCAAACAGACTTTTAAACATCCAGACTTCTGTGGACAAAATCCAGACAACTAGATGATGAAAGAAGACACAGTGGAAACGGGATAAATAGTAAACACAGAATTTAAAATCATGGGAAATACGTATCAGGAGGTAAATGTTACAAATATTAATAATGTACCAATAACAAACAATACACAGAAAATGAAAGGCAAAGGAAGATTAAAAATGCAAGAACATTTTCTATATATAAGCAATGAACGAGTAGAATCAAAATTAAAAACTGTCATTTATATTGGCACTCTAATAAATACTTTGGCATAAATGTAACAAAATATGTACAAAATCTATCTGAGAAAAACTATAAACTTCTGATGAAATGAATCACATAAGAATTATGTAAGTGGAAAGGCATTTTATGTTCATGGATAAGAAAACTTAATATTGTCAAGATGTCAGTTATTCCCAACTTGATATATAGATTCAACACAATCCCATTCAAAATCTCAGCAAGTTGTTTTATGGATGTAGACAAACTGATTCTAAAGTTTATATGGTGAGAAAATAGATGTAGAATAGCAAACTCAATATTAAAGAAGAACAAATTCAGAGGATTGACACTATCTGACTTTATTATAAAGCTATAGTAATTCAGTGCGGTATTTATTTTTTAAAAAAAGGACAAATATATTAGTGCAACAGGAGAGCCTAGAAATAGACCCACACAAATACTGTCAACTCATCTTTGGCAAATAAGCATAGGCAACACAATGGAGAAAAGATAGTATTTTCAATAAATGTGCTAGAACAATTGGACATCCACATGCCAAAAACGAAAACAAACAAAAAAACACACTATTCTAGACATCGACCCTACAACACTGATAAAAAATAACTCAAAATGGATCATAGACTTTCATTTAAAATGCAAGATCAGAAAACTCCTAGAAGATAAAATATGGGACTTCAGGCATGGTGATGACTTTTTGATATAACACAAAGGCACAATCCATAAACGAAGCAATTGATAAACTGAACTTTATTAAAATTACCAAGCCATGTTCTGTGAAAGACAATGTCAAGAGAATGAGAATATAAGCCACAGACTGGGAGAAAATGTTTGCAAAAAATGTAGCTGATAAAGGACTACTATCTTAAATGTACACAAAAATTCTTGAAACAATGAGAAAATGAAAAAATTCTATTAAGAAATAGGCCAAAGATCATAGACATCTTGCCAAAAATTACATACAAATTTCAAATAAGCATATGAAAAGATGTTCAACATCATATATCATTAGGGAATTCCAAATTCTCTAATACAACAATGAGATGCCACTACACACCTATCAGAATGGCCAAATCCAAAACACTGGCAATACCAAATGCTAATGAGGATGTGGAGACTCTGGAAGTCTCAATCATTTCTAGAGAAAATGCAAAATGTTATGGTCAATTTGGCAGAGAATTTGGCAGTTTCTTATAAAACCAAACATACTTTTACTACATGATCCAACAATCATGTTCCTTGCTAATTACCCAAGTGAGTTGAAAAATTATGTCCACATAAAAGCCTGCACAGGAGTGTTTACAGCAGCTTTATTTTTACTTGCCCAAAGTTGAGAGCACCCAAGATGCCCTTCCATAAGTGAATGGATAAAAATGTGGTGGCACATTCAGATAATGGAGTATTATACAGTGATAAAAGGAAATGAGCTATCAAGCCATCAGAAAGACATGGAGGAACCTTAAACGCATACTACTGAGTGAAAGAAGTCAATCTGAAAGGGCTACATACTATGTGATTCCAATGATATGACATCCTGGAAAATACAGAACTATGGAGACGATAAAAATATCAGTGGTTGCTAAGGTTAGAGGAGGAAGGAGTGAATAGGCAGAGCACAAAGGATTTTTAGCATAGTGGAATTGTGCTGTGTGATACTACAATAGCAAATGCATGTCATTATACATTTCTCAAAACCCAAAGAATGTACAGTACCAATGGTAAATCCTAAAATAAACTATGAACTTCAGGTGATAACGATGTGTCAACACAGGTTTGTCAGTTGTAACCAGTGTACTACTGTGGAGTGAGATGCTGATAGTTATGGAGGTTGTGTGCGGTGGGAGGAGCAGCTGGTATATGGGAACCCTCTATACTTTCTGCACATTTTCACTGTGAACCTAAAACTGCTCTAAAATGGTATATTTAATACAAAATGAAATAAGAGTAGAAATATTATTGAAATGTTCACTTTATCACATCACACATTGATTTATGTCAAAAAAGTGAGAATAAGGTGATTTTTATGAGTTGTAGAAAATAATGCACCACATGGTTTACTAAAAGACAAACTTGATTCTAATGAGTAATAATGGATGCATGAATGAACCTTCTTTTTAATTGAGGCATTTCAAGAGAGTAAAGGGTACAATGTGCATCATGCTCTTGGTATTGGATGTTGTCACTACTGTCTTTGTCACTGAATTTTTAAATTACACTCTAAGGTTTAGCAGTACAGTAGTCTCCTCTCCTGAAGACTGGACCTATGAAAGACTTTCAAATTCAGAAGTTTGGTCCTATATAAAAATGTCTATTATTTGTCCTGGTAATGATAAGAATTTCATGTTCTTATTCAAATAATAATTTCTTAAGAAAACAACCTCAAAATGAAGAAAGAAATATGTCTAAGGAGTCAAAGGAGTAAATTTTGGCAGGGATTCTGAATACTGAATATATCCTTTGAAAATGTTCTCAGATTTAGAGAAATCACACTTTTTATAGAGGTTTCATTTACTGTAACATGAAAATATTATTATGTCCCCACTTTTATAAATAACATGGTAGCAACTAAGGTCTAATCTAAATAATAAAAATGCCTTTGTATTGATTTTTTTCTATGTGTAAGGTGTTGCGCTAAGAACTTTGTTGATGTTTAACATTATTTAATCTTCTTTTATCCTCTAACCTATTTATCATTCTTAATCTCATTTTTAAAATGAAGAAACCATGGTTCAGAGAGGTTTAGAATTAACCTTTCCAAGGTTGCACATCAAGTAGATGGAAGACCTAGGGCTTAAAACTATTTATGCCTAATTCCAAAATGCATATTCTTAATTTTATCACTCTTCAATTTCCTTTTTTATAGTTCCCTTAGGACATCTCATTAAAAGTAGAGAGAGATAATGCCACCATTTATAGAGTGTTCATTTGCTCTTTTTCTGTTTTTAAAATTTAGTCCCCATAATTATCCTATGAGGAAGTAGTATTATTCTCAATTTAAATATGAAAAAATAAACTCATAAAGCTTAAGTGTTAACTAAACACGATTTGTCCAAAAGAATTTCTCATGTGATTTGAACTGGGTGTTGCTTGAATCCATTTTCCTTGTTTATTCTCACTATGAAAGAACACGTAGTTAATAAGGCCGAGGTGCAAACATGGAACTTACTAAATAGTTATTATTTTTTAACTATACAAAACACACTTTTCCTCTTCTACCTCTACAATCTGGGGACAAATGAATAATATTAATGGCAACTGCCTACAGGAATCAGTACAGAACTCCTTTTTAAGAATCATCAGAAGATTTGAAGATGGTGGCAGACGGGCAAAATTTAGTTCTTTTTAAATCTTGCCTCCAAATCTAAGAAATTGTCCACATCTTTGAAACCTTCAAGAAAAGGTGCTTTGAAGAATAGCAGTTTTTCTTTAATCATGGCAAGATTGTTATTTCTCCATCATCAGACCTGCTTCTAAAAAATGAAGAGCTTGAGAGATGAAATGATTCCCTCAGTCTCACACAGACTTAAAAATAATTAGTGAACTACCATAGCAGTGATATTTTCCTTTTTGCTAGCAAAGCTCTTCCAAGGCAGTAATTTACCTCTCCTTAGGAACATCAAAATCTTCAGTTGAATAATGATGGATTTGAAAATTATGGGCCTGAAAGAGATCAGTGAGAATCAGTTTCTTGAAACCTGTCATCCCAGTTTACTGCTTAGAAAGTGAAAGAACAGGAAGAGCAATGAAAGTATTGGCTGCCACCCTAAGAGCCCTCTTCCTAACAAAAAAAAGTGGAGCTGAAATTCAGGCTGCCATTCAACACAAGAGACCTCTCTGTCCATAAACTCCCTTCTGCTCTCTTTATTTTAGTGACAAATGTATGGTACACTTCTCGCTAGTGGCCACCGCTTTAGGATTTCTGAAAATCACTTGCCTCTTCCATATGAGACACCCAGACCATTGGATAAAGCAGTTTGTTTGTCAACTTTGCTTTGTTTAGTAATTATAAAAGCAATATAAGTTCACTGTAGAAAATTTGAAAATATGGACAAAAACCTACAGGTTAAAAAAATCGCCTATATGGGCCAGGCGCGGTGGCTCAAGCCTGTAATCCCAGCACTTTGGGGGGCCGAGACGGGCGGATCACGAGGTCAGGAGATCGAGATCATCCTGGCTAACACAGTGAAACCCTGTCTCTACTAAAAAATACAAAAAACTAGTCGGGTGAGGTGGCGGACGCCTGTAGTCCCAACTCGGGAGGCTGAGGCAGGAGAATGGCGTAAACTCGGGAGGCGGAGCTTGCAGTGAGCTAAGATCCGGCCACTGCACCCCAGCCTGGGCAACAGAGTGAGACTCTGTCTCAAAAAAAAAAAAAAAAAAAAAAAAAAAATCACCTATATGATAGGAGTCAGAAGACTCTATATTGCCAAGAAAGTAGGGAAGTGTAGGTGTTCCCAGACCAACCTAAAGTCAAGCTGGTATTTCTCATGGCCCAATAAGAAGATGAAGATTAACTGGGGAGGAAGAGAGTTTTTATTTCTGGAACTGGTTTCAGGGAGGCGGCCTGGGAATTATTGCCAGACCAGCTCAAAATGACAAAATTTTCAGGAGCTTATATACCTTCTAAGCTATATGTCTGTATGTGTAAGTGTGAATTTATCTAAAGACACAAGTGATTAACTTCTTTTAGTCTGTAACTAAAGTCTCAGTCCTGAACACCTTCCTCTGGAGCCTCAGTAAATTTACTTAATCTGAATGGGTCCAGGTGCGGTGGTGATTAACTTTATCTTGACTCTTGCTAAATCACAGAGGTTTGGGGATCCCTTCAGACCCCCAATAAACTTGTTTGTGGAGGCCTGGGGAGTCTCTTTAACCTCCCAATAAAACCTGTTTAATCTTAAATGGGTCCTGTTAAGAATTCCTTCATTATTTTGTCATGCTTTAAGGTCCAGGAAAGGTCCAGACAAAATTCTTGGTGGGCTTTTTTTACCTTCCAGCTTTGGTATAAGAGCACTTGCTTTTAATATTTAACTTAACCACTGGGTCAGTACTGAAACAGTGGTTATGGAGGCCGGTGTTAGTAAGACCTGGCCTACCACATAGGTGCTGGTATTGACTGAGGCACAAGGGAGCCTTCCAGATTGCAGATGTTTTATGTATTGGTCTGAGTAATGATGACATGAAGGTCACATAGTTAAGAAACGAATTAAGTGATATACTTTATGCACTTTACTGTAGGTATAATATAACTTATTACAAAGGAAAACATTTAAAATGACCAATCATTCCAAAACTCAGAATTGCCTTTACATCTGGGAATATTTTCTTTATAAATGTATGCATATGCATATATATGCAAATATGTTCAATTATATATACGTGTATGAGGGTATATACAATATGCACTTATGCACTGGTTCGGGGTTCTTTTATCTTTACTTAAAATATGTCCCTCTATTTAATACATTTCAACTTACCAATATTGATAGATAAAACAAAGCTGTGTGGAGAACATAGCTCTCTACCAATAGATGCTATTAGCTTTCTTGCTCTGTAATTCTCTTATCGGCTGCAGCTTTTAAAAAAAATTAGTCTACAATAATTTTACAATGGTTATTTTTGAGGTATTCTATAAAGTTTATTACTTCACTTTGTCCACTAATTCACAAGTCGCTGAGCGTGTAGAAATTGTCAACAGGAAAAGGCAAATGAGAGTGAGAGCAAAAGCAGAGACACATGTCAGAGTGGGTCTGGGCGCAGGCAGAGACAGCGGCAGACTTTGTTTTTACAAGACTTGGAATTGGGGCTCCAGCCAACTTGAACCTCATTTCCCAGTGCAGGTGATCTCTGAATTGCATAAACAGTTAAGTTTCTTGGACTTTTGTGCAAGTGGTTTATTAAGGAAACTCTCAGAAAAAGCACCAGTAAGAGTAGGGGGACAAGAGGACAGAGAAGGGGAAGAGTCTAAGGAAGGATGTGATTTCAGGCAAAGCCCCAGCCTCCACGTGATTCCACAGGAACCATGGAGTCCAAATGCCACCTCAGAGATGTCTGGCATTGCCAAAGACAGCTGAGCTTTCACACTCCTACAGGAATCTGTCCTGGAGTGGGGGCTGGGAGGTCATCCTCTCCCAGGTGCTTCCAGCTCTCCATGCAAAGTAGAGAAGTAGTAACAGCAGCCTGAGGGTAGCCCTTTGAATGAAGTTGTAGGAGCGACCCATAGGAAGCAAAAGTACACAGAAGCTGCGGTAAAAGGCATTCTCGTGGGTCTGGGTGGAGTGGCCATACCACTTCCCTGTCTTAACTCTGGGTCATGGCTAGCCCCAGGTGACTGGAAACCTGCACTTCAGTGACCACAACTACCTCTTCTGTACTGTCATTTTCAATGACAAAGTAACATCATTATGTCTATTAATGAGTTTTCTTTCAAGTTGAGGGCATTCTGGTGTTCTTTTAAACCTTAGTCTATCATAGGACAACCCGCTAGAACCTTGAGAGATTTTTATTATCCTCACTTTAAAGCTGAAAGAAACTAACATTCATATATGATGAGCCTAGATCTCCAAAAAGTCCATGCTTTTTTCTTCACTGTGTTCTCAATCTGTGTGTTAAAAAGAGTCCTCTAAAATGCCAGGGAATAATACCTAAATAGTGCCAGCTGTGTCCTCCTCCTGGCAGCACCATACATGACACTGTGATATGCATGGAGCTTCCTGGAGGTGTGTAACGCCACGTGTTCATACTCTGCTCTCAGACTGCCAGCATCAGTATAGTGTTTCCTTAGAGAAAAGGAGGACAAACTTTTGATTCTCAGGCATTTAAATTTTTCCCATTTTTGCAGATATGTATTTCCTATTTCTCAGTTTAAAATAAAACTCAGTCCTCCCACTACTCGTATATTCTGGTATGGTCTCCTTAAGGTACTGTGTTCTTGTTTCAAAATCATTGCATCTTCCCGGGCTCTCCTTCAGGAAGATATTTTGTATTTTATGAAAGCATATTTTTAAAGCACTGCTGATCATTTTTATATATTTTGAATATTTATTTTAAAACTGCAAATTTTTGCCCTTAAAATATTTATATACCTCTTTTTCCAGTATTTCTAATAATTTTTGCAGGACAGATCCTGTTTTTTATGTCATACCCTAACACATATCTCTAAGAGCTACTTTATAATTGCTTTGTTGCAGTCATGGTGATAGAAAACTAGGAATTACGATAATGCATTTATATATTAATAAAAATAAATCTGGGAATTTTGGAGATGTCTTCAGAAAACACATTTACATGTTGCTGGGTACTCAAGGTGCCATTCCTTCAGCACAGGAGAAGCCCTTTCAAGTCACAGCTCTGCCAGTATGTGACAACTTTTGACAGTAACTTAAGTTTCTATATTTCAGTTTCCTTATCTGACAAATGGGGAAAGAATGTCTACTTTGCAGGGTTCCTGAAAGAGCCAAATGTTATTATTAACAATATATATATAAAAAAAAAGAGCATGCTGGCAAGGCTGAGGAGAAAAGGGAATTCTTACTCATTGTTGATAGGAATGTTAATTAGTCCAACCCCTATGGAAAGCAGTTTGGAGATTTCTTTAAAAACTTAAAACAGAACTACCATTCAATCCAGTGATGCCATTACTTGGTATATACCAAAGAAAATTAATTACTCTATCAAAAACACACATGCACTCATATGTTCATTGAAGCACTATTCACAATACAAAGATATGAAATCAACCCAGGTGCCCATCAATGCTGGTTTGGATAAAGAAAATGTGGTAGGTTTACACCATAAAATTCTATACAGCCATAAAGAATGAAATCATGTCCTTTCATGCAATAGGAATGC
>NW_012098876.1:2708487-2733401 GCF_000951045.1 Mandrillus leucophaeus | reverse complement strand
TCTGGGAATTTTGGAGATGTCTTCAGAAAACATATTTACATGTTGCTGAGTACTCAAGGTGCCATTCCTTCAGCACAGGAGAAGCCCTTTCAAGTCACAGCTCTGCCAGTATGTGACAACTTTTGACAGTAACTTAAGTTTCTATATTTCAGTTTCCTTATCTGACAAATGGGGAAAGAATGTCTACTTTGCAGGATTCCTGAAAGAGCCAAATGTTATTATTAACAATATATATATAAAAAAAAAGAGCATGCTGGCAAGGCTGAGGAGAAAAGGGAATTCTTACTCATTGTTGATAGGAATGTTAATTAGTCCAACCCCTATGGAAAGCAGTTTGGAGATTTCTTTAAAAACTTAAAACAGAACTACCATTCAATCCAGTGATGCCATTACTTGGTATACACCAAAGAAAATTAATTGCTCTATCAAAAACACACATGCACTCATATGTTCATTGAAGCACTATTCACAATACAAAGATATGAAATCAACCCAGGTGCCCATCAATGCTGGTTTGGATAAAGAAAATGTGGTAGGTTTACACCATAAAATTCTATACAGCCATAAAGAATGAAATCATGTCCTTTCATGCAATAGGAATGCAGCTGAAGGCCATTATAGTAAGCTAATGAACGCAGGAACAGAAAATCAAGTACTGGGTGTTGTTACTTACAAGTGGGAAGGAAGCATTGGGTGTATGAGGACATAAAGATGGGAATAATAGGCACTGGACTACTAAAAGATTCAGAGAGTATGAGGCGGGCAAGGGCTGAAAAACTACCTACTGGGTACTATGCTCGGTACCTGGGTGGTGGGATGATTCATACCCCAAACCTCAGCATTGCACAATATACCCATGTGACAAACCAGCATATGCACCCCCTAAATCTAAACTAAAAGTTGAAATTATAAAAATATATGACAATTATTGTCATATATGATTCTAGCAAGCATATTAAAGCTTGAAAGAAAATTATTTATGGTGAGTAAAATCAATGTTTACTGTTAGAGATAAGATATAGGAAAAACTTCATTATATTGAATTTGTAACAACAATAAAATTATATGGCAATTCTTAAAAAATGATAACTATTCTTTGTAATCCTTATATATTGTCTTTTGATTGTTTTACCACAATGACTTGGAGCTGAAATAAAATACTGTACAGAAATGGTTCTCAAACACACACACGAAAAAAGAAAGAAAAACCAAATGTGATCACGTTTGTGAAAGCATTTTGTTAAACTGTAACTCACTGGCCACCTTTAGAATAGTCATTGCCACCATATGTATGTATGTTTGCATGTGTTTTACATGTTTATATGTAGAATAGTACACGGAAAGCAGTTTGCATCAGAAAGTGGGAAAACTGTTCTACTACCAGCTCTACTCTTGACAAGCTGCTTACCACGGACATGAATGAGCCCTTTTTTTATTTGTGGATCTCAGCTTCCTTATCTATACTATGAGATGATTGGATTAACTTAACGTTCCTTCATAAACTAAAAATTTTTACTAATGTGTCCATAAATTAAAGTGTTGATTTTCTTCTAATTCTACCTCTTCTTTATTTCAAGATAAATGATTAGATAATAAATATTTCTAAATAAAATTTCTGCTTCTGTATTGTATGGTTAAGAATCATTGAAAATAGATACATGTCTCCCTAAATAGCCAGTAGTCCCAGATAAGGTGACTTCAACATATTAAGATCTGGGACAGTGTTGTTATAGCAGATATTACCAACAGCAAAAAAAAAAGTTAAAGGAATTCAATAGAGTAGACTTGATAAGATGCATCATTGCCCCTGGCAATTTCCCATTATTGATTCGAGGAAAGAGTCCCACCTAGACATCAACACATTGCGAATTAGCTACATTAATTTGTTATTAGTTTTAGTAGGTCAGAAGATGTGAGCTTACATGTGTATGCCCAAGGCAAGAAATAATTCATGGCAGGCCAGATACTTATTTATTGGACATTTTTATTTACTTTATTGTCTACTCTCTATTTTGTGCTCCTTGTGGACTAGCGCTGTCATATCTGCCAAAAATGTTTCTTTAGTGCCTACTGAGGCTGTATATATATGTTAACTTATTTAATCTGTACCACAAAAATTCTGGGTAGATATAACAGAATTTTGTTCAATTATAGAGAACCCAAAGTAGCTTAAACAACGCAGAACTTTCTCACAGAAAAAAAAAAAAAGTATGTGTGTATATATATGTGTGTGTGTGTATATATATGTGTGTGTGTGTGTATATATGTGTGTGTGTATATATATATGAAGAAGGCAATTAGACATGCATAGAAGCTCACTTATACCCAGGAATCTAGGAGCATTCTTTCTTTCTAGCTTACCATTCTAGTATATAACTTCTATTTTTAAGATTACCTTATGGTTTAGTGTGGCTGCAGGAATTCCAGCTATCATATTTATATTCCAGGCTGAAGGAGTGAAAGAATAAGGGAAAGGGGATAAAACTCTGAACTGAGTCAGAAACTTTTAAAGAACCATTCCAGAATTCAAAAAGACAAGTACTTAGGCTAACATTTCATAGACTAGAACGTAGTCCCAGGAAGACAGAGAAAAACAAAAATTCTGAAGACAATGCCCTCATCTTAAAATGGAAAATTCATAACTAAGGAAAGGGAGAATGTTGCTTAATTGGCAAATAACATAGATGTGATCATGCTGCAGACATTAAGTCTCAGTGGTTACTTTATGCGCTTATGAGATATTATGGCAAGCAATCTACCTAATTCCAAAGCCAACATGATTTTCACAATGTAATGCTATCATCAATGTTATCTTGCGGGGAGTTGCCATGTATAAATATTGAATAAACATTTGTGAAATGAGGTAGCAAATGAGCCTCCTGAACCATCAGCATAGTAAAATGGTAAACAGCATGGACTCTAGCTCAGCCTTTCTCAACTTTGATGTACGCCTGATTACCCTGCTCATATAAAGGAAGATTACGATTCAGTAGAAACGGCGTGGGCTCTGACAGCCTGCATTTCTTTGCCGCCTTCCATGGACCACACTTTGAGAAACACAGGTTTAGACTTTCATTGTCTAATATGATATCCACTTATCACATGTGGCTACTGAATACTTGAAATGTGGCTAGTCTGAATTGAGATGTGCTGTGCTGAAAGTGTACGATACATACTGGATTTTGAAGACTTAATATGAAAAAAACAAAATATATCATTCATTTTTTATAGATTTTATATCAAAATTATAGTGTTTTGCTTAATTTGGGATGAACAAGATATACCATTAAAATTAAATTAATTTAACTTTTCACTTTTTAAATGTGGCTACTAGAAAAGGTAAAATTATATATGTGGTTCATGGTATATTTGTATTGAACAGTGCTAATCACATTGAGTGATGCTACTTATTTCAAATTCTGAATTCTGTGACTTACTAGAAGAAAGACTATGAGCAAGTTACTAAACATCACTAATTTCAGTTTTCTCTTGTAAACTGGGATTAATAATAGTGTTTGCTTCATAGGTTTACTGTGATGATTAAATAAGAGAATCAAATAAGGTCCTTAACACACAGTTACTCTTTGAAACTGAACTTCATAGCATTAAAATTTCAACAAGGACCACTGAACAACAACAAAAAATCCTTTCATGCTTCATATTTTAAAAATATGCCAAACATAATATTTAGATACTTTCATAATCTTTGTTGCCCATTACTTTAAAGTTTATTTATCACACATATCACATAAACTACCAGGCTCATTGTACTTCTTTTCTAAATTCAATAAAATTGATGACATACCCAGTGAGCACAAAGATATGAAGTTGTAATAAATTATCAGTGCTGGACACAACTACAGCACCAATCTAGACTAATGATCAGTTGAGTCATATCACCTTCGCTTGTACAGAACTATATTTTGCTATAAGTCGCCAAAACAATTTTTATGCAAAAAAAAGCAAAACCCTAATCTCTTCCAAGCTTTATGCTTTCACCACTCTACCTCTTCCCAGAATGCACAGGCTCTAAGTGAATCCACCAGAAGTCAGTTTGTTGAGTGAGCAACTTGCTTAAAGCCAATTAGTTGAAAGTCTAATTCACCAAGTGACTGATTCGTCAAATTTACTTATGCCTTTCTACTACATAGATGTGGCTCATGAATTTTTATTTTGCCCTAATTATAGCACTTTAAGGACTGTTTAGTTTGTTTCTGTCACAGTCCCCACTGTTCCAGCTGGAGCTACAGAACAAAGAGAAGAGGAGGCTGAGGAAAGAGAGAGCAGAGAAATGGGAATTGAAAGATAGGTGAGCTGAGAAACGGATGAGCTTCAGGGTGGAAGAGACAGATACTACAGAGGGTATGAAGGATATAATTGTAAGACTATATTCTCAAACACAGAGCATTCTTTTGAATTTATTGTTTTTAGAATATATTATTAATCCAGCAAGTAGACAATTGTTACAGTTCTTGATATCCAAGAAAAATATTGCAAAATGTAAATTCATTGAATATATGTGAAGAATTCTTATCAACACAATCTCCTCATGCAAAATAATATATTCATAGCATATTTATTGCATTTTTATATTCTGTGATTATTCAGGTGAAATATCTTCTTATGTCCCAACTCTCTTGTGTCTCTGCCTCTCATCCTCTCATTCTCCAGCTGCTAGTAGCAGGAAGCAGGGACAGAAATATCAAAGATCCCTTAGCAGCTTGTCATGAAAGCGAAAGTAAAATGTTGTCCATCAAAAATACTTTTTGAAAATGGGAATTTTGTTAAATTGACCAATAAACACATTTGCCTTTGGCAAGATAATAACTCAGTTAATTGATATCTGGAAGTTGGCTTGCTTCTGGATTTGCAAAAAGAGATAATAATGGATGAGTTAAGAGGAAAGCTAAAAAATACCTGGAGACAAAGTTACATATTCTTCCTTCCACTTTCATAAGGAAAAGGCTTAGGCGAACAATTTTCAGGTATATACCTTTTTTATTTGAAGTGTCCATAACATTGCACAGGATCTAATACAATGTCAACAAATATTTGACCCTCTACTATCTTGATCCTGGCTTTCTTTCTCACCCGCCCATTACTTAACCTTGCTACTCCTTCCTGCTTAAATGGATGTGACTTGAGAAACTTTTTATGCACTCCTTAGTCTTTATACTTTTTTCTATATGTGATTAATAAAAAATGTAACTACCATCATGAGTCTCCCAACTGTATCAGCATATAAGTGGGAAGAGAGGTTCTTCCCTAAAAATTGATTAGAAAAAATAAGAGAACATATAATTCAACGACCAGCAAGACATGCCTAGACCCAGACTGAAGATTTTAATATAACTAAAGCATGTGTCAGTGAGAAAGAGTGCTGAGTGAACTGAAAGGAAATATTGATGATGCTGACCTTGGATCAAGGGTGCCCTTCCACTGTCTCCATCTGCGTGGTCCTGGAGGCAGGTCTATTTATCTTGTGCAAATGAAAGAATTAGGATGTCATAATCTGACTCACGGGAAATCTGCATACTAGATTTGATTGCTTCTGCTCTTCTATGTTTATACAACAAAGTTACTAAATGTAATTTGGTTAGTATAATTTTTGTCTTACACAAGTTATGTAAGCCTCTTAACAATATGTCTCTTTCCACAAATTCTGTTTTATAATCATTCTCAGAACAACCATAGCTACCATTTTTACTTCATCTTACCTCTATATGTGTTTGTGTATATATTAGACTATTTTGCCTTTAAACTATGTTATAAGGTAGGTATCTTCATTTATAAAGAAAAATAATCAAATCTCAACATGCAAATAATACACTTAGGATATCTCAGCTGAACTAAAACTTTGGACTGGCCTGTTTCACTCCAAAGCCTTTAGGGCTCAAACTTTGGGTGCTACAATCTTCTGAGTCTGAGTCACTGCTGAGTCACTTTTGGAAGTTGACAAGACCAGGTAGCTGAGCCAGATTCTGAATTATGAAAAATCCAGGCTTCGTCAATAGTCTTTCCCTGGCATCATAGAGCAATGTGTCATAATCACGTCAACTGCATGTACCTTCTTGTGCTTCTTATCATTTTGAAAGACAAATTATTTTATAATAATAAGAATCATATCCATGTGCTTCATATTTTTCATATATATATAGGGAGAGAGAGAGAAGAAGAAAAAAATGTGATATCACTTTTTATTCACACCTACTAACTTCTCAAAAAGTGACAGCAGTCTTACCTAAACACGTAAGATATGCTAATAAGGTGACCTAGACTCTGGAGAAAAAACTGAGGGGAGTCAGCATCTGATTTTGCCTGAGGGCAAGAGATTATGTCTTATCTCAACAAAATAAATAAATAAAGCCAACCCAAAACTGACAAGCAGAAGAGCCAGTAATGAAGACAAGGACTCTAAAGTTGACAGATGTAAACATCAAGATGATAGTGAAATGCAAAAATAAAAACAAAGCAAGACTAGAATCAAACCAGAAATAGATGTAGGATTAAGACATGAGAACAATCTTAATTTTTTCAACTATAAAGGCTTCCTCTATTTTCCCTGATATCATAAATCACCATCTCTCACAATTAGTGAATCATTAAGCCAATACTTGAACCACTTGGGTGGGAGATTAGGAAGCAAGGAGGACAGATTAAGGGCCGACTTCTTTCTCAGTGAAGAGAGAGACGGCTTCACAATAGAAACCTTGATAGGTACATATGATAATTCTCAGAATATTTAGTTTATCAAAACATCCTGTTCTTTGGTAAAATAGGGCTTTCCTGACAGAAATATTCCTGACCTTGGGAAAGTATTTATGATTGTTATGTACAAAAGGATGTGTTTTTGTGTTTGCATCTGTGAAATGAGAGCAATGAATGATGCTAGGAAATTGTGGGAACACAATTCATTTGTGGGAGTGCTTCCAATATTTTAAACGGCTCAAGTTGGCATTAGAGGATAACATGAGAATTTACCCTAAAACCACTTAAGTCTTAACAAAAGAATAATAACAATTAATATAGGAAGAGGAATTTTTTCAGAACACAGGAAACTGAGTCAGAGAAAAATCTGGGCCTCAACTTCCAGGTTCTGATTTTGGTATCAATGAGGTCATAAGGAAGCAAAGGCACTATGAATGGCAAACTTTCACTTGAAATAAAGGTAGTAATGGGATGGGGGAATGCAGCCCTGCATATGTCAACTAACAATCCACTGGTTCTTAACAAGTTATAAAATAAAATAAAATAAAATAAAAATAAGCGAGTGAAATATTCAACAAACAAACTCATGTAAGGGCATGGTCTTAAACTACAGTGGGATCAAAATAACCCTCAAAACATTCTTTGGGCAGGAAATGAAGAAACAAATGCATGGAAGCAGATGAGATTTGAGGACTTACAAGACCAGATTTATAAGTGCCTCACAAGATGTGGGCCTTCCTGGATATGTACTGACTGTGACTCAGCTTGATTTAATTGAAAATGGGAAGTTAAGTTCTAATGTGCATTTGGTGATATAAACCACAAACTCTCGGCACAGAAAAATTCTTCCCTGGTGCCATGGGAAGGTGGTTAGGTCAATAGAAAAAAATAATGGCAATTTCTTTATAATGATTTTGTTTTATACTGAAGTTACCTGAAATATGTTATTTCTGTATTGAGCCAATAGGTATCGAGCCAATTGTCATTCATAATTATCATATATTTTTTGGTGACGGTAAGTACTTTTGTTGTTGGTAGTACAAGAGGGCATTGGCGTCTCTGCTCTCTCATAACCAGGTTGCAATAAAAGTGAGTCTAAGACCAAATTCTGTCACTATGCAAACATTTATTACCAAACAGGTATAATGAAAACTTATAGCCTGGTGAGTAAACTTGAGAAGTGGCAGCTCTATGTTCTCTTAAGTGCACTGAGGGCACACACAGAAAAGGTCTACTCAGGGCAAATACAACATTTTCTTGGCAGGAGCCATCCAACCTTCTAGTGGCAGTCAGACAGCAAAGAGTCCCAGGAAGCTATGGCTGTACATGCACCATTTTGAAATCTAAATCTAATGTTCCACTCTGAAGCCTACCATCTATGTTTATTGAATTCTTGTACTCTGTTCATAAGGTGTAGAATAAAGCCAACGAATACAAAATTATTTATACCATACCATCTCTATTGAAGTTTTTAAGAATGGCATAAACTTTTAAAGTTACAAGCAATACAAGAAACAACCCAAACATCCAACAACAAGAAAACAGAAAAGCAAAATGTAATATATTGGCATAAAGGAATATCTCAGGAATAAAAAGAAATAAGTGGCCTGACCTGATATCTACATCTGCAACAGCATGGATGAATGACACACACATTATACTGAGCTTAAAAATACAGAAAAAAAGAGTACTTACTGTATGATTCCACCTGTATGAAAGTTCAAGAATAGGCAAACTCATTTATGGAATAAAAAATAGTGGTCGACTATGCAGGTGGAGGCATAGACCGGAAAGAGATTCAAGGGAACATTCTAGGGTGATGGTAATGTTCTGTATCTTAATCAGGGTGTTGCTCTTCAAATACATATATATGTGTATATTCATATATTTGATTAGTACTAATCATACTCAACTCTTAAGAATACTTTATTGCATGCAATTACATCTTGTTTAAAAATTACTACCAAAATAACACATATCTACTCCCTAAAGTAAAGTCTCAAGATAGCCCAGAGGTTACAATGCTATTAAGAAAGCATTAGTGTTCATTTGGTCCCCGAGAAATGATAATAAAAGTTCCCGTCCTTTTATAAGCAGTTCTAATGTGTTAGGCACTATGCTAGTTAATTGCTTTTCATTATTCAAATCACTGAATTCTATCAACAACTCTATGAAGATTGAATTATCATTATTCTGATTTTATCACTGATGAAACTGATGCCAGAGATGTTGGCTGTTTTGTCCAATATCACTGCCTAGTAGTTACAGTGTTGGTCATCAGGCCTGGTGTCTTCGATGAACTCCAGAGTTTTCTTGCTTCAACCTCAGGCCAAGGATGTTTCCCCAGTACCATCATCAGAGCTCTACATGACTTCTAAGATGCTGAAAGCAAAAAGAGGGAGCTCATAGAGAAAAAGTACTAAAAAAGCAAACCAAGAGATGAAGTAAAGGGCAGAGGTAAAAAAGACTTATACTGATTTCCTGTGAAAGACTTACAAAATGTATTCTCCTCAATGAGGGCCCAGAAGTATTTAATAACCGTCAGCCTGAAACTAAAATTATCAAACAAATTGTCTCCCCTGCTTCCCACATTATAATAAATAACCTATCTTGCCAATCTAGATTGCTAGAGATTTTATAATTATCATTTAGAAAAAGTCAATTCAGATAGGAGATGGGTTTCTATTCAGAAGGTCATAGATCACTTATAGCATATTCAGCTCAATGGGTCACCATTATTTTACCCTGATTAGTTGTAATTATAGTTTTGCTCTGTCCCAACATGTTTTACCAAAAAAAAAAAAAAAAAAAAAAATCCCTAAAATCTTTAGTTAGTATTTTACTTCAGTTTATAAAAATAAAATCAAGGGAGGTTCACTTTTTTTTTTTCCAAAGTAGGTCAAATTTTTCCTGAAGAATAGGACACAGGAAAATTCCAGATAAAGAAACATCTTCACCATTTCCTTTACTTTGTCTCACTCCATATTTCCTGAACCAGCTTCATTGTGAATGACTCAGTAAGAAACTAAACAGGCAGGCATACTACCTAAACCAGTCCTGGCTTGTTCAATATTGTGTAAGCTAATGGTGATTTTTAGGTATACAACTGGGCTCCAAACTTCTTTAAGGAAGAGATTACAACTAGGATGCTACAGTGGGAACATACCTTTGTACTGATTTTAAGAATATATTTTCAAAGGGTTTTAATTTTATTGTTAGACTGGAATAGAGATTATTACCATTCTCCACTTTTCTTTGCCTTCTCATCCACATTCCCCGTTTTGTATGCACAAATCAAGTACTTGCACACACACACACACACAGAGTATTCTGAAAAATTCAATATCTTTAGGGACAATTGGGCAGTATTAGAAGCTTTGGCTGTCCCCCTCCATGTGCAGTGTTAAGTCGACAATTTATGCCTGCAGGTGGCTGCTTGCAAATGCAATTAGGCTCTGCACCCATTGGGAGGGCTCAATTGCACTTAATTAGCTGGCCCAAGACTGTACTAATATTAGTAATTTTCCACCTACAAGAAAAATGGACAGCTTAAGTCAGAGGAAATAAAATATAGGGCCAGGTGCATAGGCCATGGTAGTCAATGCTATTTAGTCAAGAGAAGTATTGAAGCCTGAGTCCATTATGTTAAGATGGAGTTTGATTATCCTGGGTTTATTAACAAGGATTTTTCTCAACAGGAAGAGAAAACCCATTTCCTGCTTGGAACTTTTGAAAAATACAGTGCTTAGTCTTTCTAAAGTAAGGTTTTGCAGTTTAGTGGAAGCAACATTGGCTTTGGAGTAAAACTGACCTACGTTCCTATTATATCTTGGCAACATTAGCCCATTGATAAATAGTGCAGTCAGGATCTGAACAAGGATTGCTGAATACTAGTTTCATGTTTTTCTTCATAAATTCGGGATCTAGGACACAAAATGAAGGGAACATTATAGGAAATTAAAAATTGAGGCCTTAACGACATTCAATCTGAGATAACCTTCTAGAAAATGCAGCTTTAGAAAAGCAGGTTATGTTATTTTGAAATGACATCTTAGAAAATCTTGCTGGGATTGTGACGTACCTTAAGACATCATTCTTGGCATAACGTAAAGAGTGTTCATTAGGATTTGTAGATCGTTGAAACTGTATGTTTCTTTAGTTGGAAAATAAAACTTGAAATAAAAATCACTGGAATATTAAAGTGATTTCTGATGTAAATCAGAAGGAAAAACAACAGAAGGCTTTGAAGGAAAGTGCTGGGGCACAAATTTAGTTCTTGTGGCCTAGAAGCAAGCTGGGGAAAAAGGGGACCCAGTGATAAAGATAATGGAGAGGATGCGTGAGGACGAATTGACTCATCCTAGTGCACAACCACTCCCAAGAAACATGAATGTCCTAGATGACAAATGAGGAGTCATAGCTTGAACCAGAACAAATTTCAGATCTGTCTATGTTAGAACAACAGCCATCTATTGCTCTGTTAAGGCGGCACAGTGTAAGATGTCTAAGAGTTCAGTCTCCAGATTAAAATTGTCTGGCTTTGAATTGTTTTTCCATCACCTACTAGACAGATCTTTTGCAAGTCACCTGACCCCTCGAAGCCTCATATGGATTTAATTACAGTATCCCCCTTGCTTTTGAAGGTTAAATGGGAAAATCACCGCAAAGTGTTTGGTGAAGAGTGGTTTTATCCTGTGTTCTGATGTATAACTTAACAGGCAAAAATGTTCCTAAGTGGCGTTCTAGCAATGTTCTAAAACGAACAAAAAATGATCACGAAGAAATAACTATAAAAACAAAAACAAGAGTTCTTGGTCCAGACAATGCTGATATGGTTCCTTTAGAAAAGCTTATGTATCTGTCTCCTTTCTACTTATCTTTCATGGCTCAATGCAACTCAATACAACCTTGATAAAGCTTCTTTCAATTCCATAATCAATTAATTAATTCCTTCTTTCTCTAAGCTCCCAAAACATATTATGTTTAGCCCTACTTTAAACAGTTAATTCTTTCAGTTTGCATCTTTGGTTAATCGCATCACTCTCTCATCTGCTAACTTAGGAAATTCTTAAGGATCTCCAATTCCAAATAGAATCTAATACTTTTAGCATAGTAAATAAATTCCATAAATGCCTATTTAATTAACACTGAGAATATAAAATGTTTTCATGGACAATAAGACACTAAACACACACGTGCAGACAAACACACAACTGACTGTGGGTCACAAATGTTGGCTCAAAAGTGAAAATGAACATATAATCTCACTTCACAGTGCAATTTTTGGAGGGAAATGAAAGAGTACATTATTATAATCAGTGAAAGATCAAGACCTAGCCCCACCTTCTCCTCAATTAACTGCTCAGAAAAGACCAAGGAAGGAAAAAAGACTAATAGTCATGCATATAGAATTCTGTCATGAAGAGAAAATTCTGATCGCTTTTGTTGCCTTCTGTTAGAAGTCAAAGGGAAGATAGGAATTCACCCGACAAAGACATTTGGAACACAGAGTTAATGACAAATTTTCTTGCAATTACAAATATATTCTTAAGGACTTTTTTTCTTATATAGGCATGGTGAGAATCCAGTGGATCTAGCTTAGGAACCCCTAAAACAAATAATTTCTGTGCAGAGATAATTTTGAGTTTGAGTTGCATTCAAGTGCTTAACAATGTTTACTATAAAACCCCGAGTTCCTTCACTAATTCATATATATGGGGGGTAGGGAGAAAACCGCCTATACAGGTAGTCTTTCTTATACTGCTAGCACTCTAGGATCAAGGAAGCTGCACAAACAAGAAATTTAGGATTTAGGTCAAGATATTGGAAAAAACTTAAAATTATTTCTTTTTGTCTTTCTGTTTATCTGTATCTATCTGTTTGTATTTGTCTCTCTCTGTCTCTTTTTCATACACACACATACTCAAATGCCATACTTTAGTGCACAGAGTGATTCAAAATGTACTACCAATAATCACTAAACTATCCCCTTCTCTTGCTCTGTAGGAATCAAGATTATTTTTTTAAAGCCAGTATTTGGGTCCAAAAGATATTTCTTTATAGTCTTGAGAAGCAAAATAATGAATTCCTTTAAGAGAGAAAAATGTGTTTTTTCCAAATATATTGCACAGAAAAGATAAGGCAGCTTCTCCCTAGGGAGATAGGAAGAACAAACAGTGTTGTCAACACAGGAAGGCTGCTGAAGAGGTGGACACATCCCCCTGCCACCCTGATTAGAGAAAGCCAGGAAGTAAGGGCGGTTTACTTGGAAACTACCATGAGAACCATGCTGCAGCCCCAAGTAGGAAGCAGAGGAACAACCTAATCTAGAGAAGGCTGTAATTCCAACATGGCATTTTCCTTCCATCCTCCACAGCATGATGTCTTTCTGAATCTGTGCCGGCAACGCCAGGGAAGAGCCCTCAGGCCTGCGCTCCCCAAAACAGAACTGAAGAGTGGGCCTCAGGAACCTGATAAAGATTTAGAATGAAAGAAAAAAAACTATAGAACTATGAATTCAGACTGGCTCTAGGGAAAAAATGAATTTGTACGGTAGATTTGCATTGCGTGAATTTAGCTAAGCAGGAACTATGTTTCCCAGGATCCCTGTCACTGCATAATTTCAGGTTAGCATGGGCCACCAGAAACCTACATGGCGGGATTTGGAAGGCTGAAGTTAAGCGTCAATCACATTCTTTTAAAGCACTGAAGATCGGTGCAGGCACAAGTGCAGAGCGCAGGCACCACTGCAGCTCACCAAGTGATTTCTGCTCTCTGGCTCACATTATTGATATTGACCAGAAGCCAGGCACGCAGCTTCATCAGCTCTCACCAGATTTCTTCCTTCAGTTTCTCCAGCTCCTGGGTCAGTTGCATGTTTAGCAACATCATGAAGCACACCAGTTTCTCCTGCAGGTCACTGGCATCATTGAAGTTGGAGGCTTCAAGACAGAGACTGAAAAAACATTTGCCTCTGTGGTTTCCAGCCTGCTCCCCTGAATTCCAATTTATCATTTCTCTCCAACATTTCACGTCTGTCTTTCCTTCTTGATGTCCTGCTCTGCTAATTTCAGTCTCTAATGCAAGACATAGAAACAACAGCCACACATAAACTGTTTAGTCAGCTCCCATAACTGGGAAAAGTCAAATCTTTGCAATGAACAGTTGATTCTACATCACTTCTTGTGGTTCTGTTTTTCTGGTCAAACCGAACCTGATACCATCTGAATTGTAGAAGTGAACCCACCAATGTTCCTGATGCTGGAATTGACCTGGTTGTTAACCTAACTGGATGATTTGATAGAGGCAAGATACAACAATTGAGATTTCTGACAAAATTGTCAGGAAAGTATAATTGTAAAATTGAAGAATGGAACAGGAGCAGATGGCAATAAACATCCATGCTGAAGCAATGAAAATGGCAGTTGGAAACCTTGAGAATTGTGAATTAAATGTTTGGAGGAATGTATATTCATTTTATCTGTTTCAAACTATATATATTTATATATACATATATAAGTGTGTGTGTGTGTTTGTGTGTAGTTAGAAAAACAATATGTTGCCTAGCACACATTTTCATGGGACTCACTTTTGTAAACAAATATGAATGGCAGGCTGCCAAAAGAAGACTGAAATGTGAATCTTTAATCCAGGCTGGTTTGATGAAAATAACATTGTTTCCTGTAACTGAAAAATAAAAATGACTGGTTATAGTATTTTATATATTCTTTATGCTCTGTCTCATTTCCAAAAGTATTTGTGGCAGATTGCAAAATATGTACACTAAAACAAAATAAAATAACTAGGTGGTGAAAGTGGAGCAAGGGAAAAATATGGTTAGAAATATGAAACAGAGCAGGTGTGAAGTGAATTCAGAAAAATGTAGAAATTCAAAAGAATCTATTATACTAATTCCTATGCAGCCAAATATAATGGGCATCAGTAGTGTGAGGTAGTGACCGGAAAAGCTAATGCAGTATTAGATTAAATTAATCAAGACTGAATATCTTGAACACAAAAATTGATAATTCAATTTTACTCTGCACTAATCAGGTCTCACCTATAATATTTTTTCAATTTATGATTCCAGACCCAAACAGATTTAGGTAATCAGGAACATGTTCAGTCAAGTTTAAGAAAAAAGTGAAAAGACTTAAAATCATGTCTTGGGGAGAATGGCTGAAGGAATTGAGAATGGTTAGCCTAAAAGAAGAAAGATATTGTGAGACACGATAACTGTTTTCAATACTAAAGGACTTCTAAATAGTATAGGGAAAAACTGAAATGTATTACCTAGGGATAAACATAAATTCAAACAGCTGAAAATAGGGGGGAAAAAGTAAATGTAAGCCAAATATAATATTCATATCCATAAAATGTAAATGTGAAATAAAGTGCTTTAAATGGTTTTGAGCAAAGGTCTTCAAACAAGTAACACTCCTTTTGAGGATGTTAATGAGAAGAGTCAAACACTGAATTGAGACCGGAAAAAGATGATGTCAATGACTGTTTCTCATCTTTGTACATATCATAAACGCCATTCCATGACTAGAAGTACACGTTTTTTCCAGAAATCAGAGCCCACATCCTTACAGTTTGAGAAACAGAGCAGAGTCCTGAAACCTAAATACATTAATTCTTTGAATGAATTCATTTTCCTGGGGAACTGACAGATTAAAAGAACCATACTTGAGACACACCTATTACTCTGGGACATCCTCCCTAATTCTCCTTGATTGCTTCTCTCACATTTTGTAATCATTGCAGTGTATGATTCTCCTCCCGAGACTATAAGCTCAGAGTCGCCTGAACCACCTTCAGCCCACAGATAGATGTTTAATTCCACATGGACTTTAAAGGTTTAAAATTAGTTTTCAACATTTAATAGTAAGAACAATTCACACAGTATTCCAGATTGACAACTAACTGCTCTTGAAAAATAGAAAGAGCTGGGAATCCTGAACACGCATTCTTGAATTGCAATATCATCAAGGGACCTGAATTTTGACTCCTCTCTTTAAATAAAACATGGGTTTCTAGTTTGTCACCACTTCTTAATGTCTCATGAATTCACATTAGCTAACTGGCTCTAGCTGAATTTGGAATCCCTGCCATGTATTTTGAGCAAAGTTACTTGTAGATATATATGTTTTTTGGACTGGGAAATTTTTAGTGAAAATGTGGATGTGTTCTTAAGAGTGTCTTAGCTGGGTTCCCTGTAGAAGAGAGCCTGAGGCAAGGATTAGGTGTTGATATTTTATTTAGGAGGTACAAACCTAGGGCAGCAAAAGCACAGAAAGAGGAAAATGAGACAGGAAATTATAGAAAGAAATTGCCAGAAGATGCAGAACATTGCTAGGCGTAACACATCATTCAGCAGATACAAACATTCAGGCGGGATGCCTCAAAAAAGTGTGTACGAGAAACCGTTACCGTGGGAGTGAGGAAGGAAGAATTTGGCTCCTGCCCATCTCCTGTTTCCCATTGGTCCAAGTTTGCCCCATTAGAAGTTAACTTCTCTGTGCTGCTAAGTTGTATGATCTGGTCCTTTTGATTATGCCAGACTCCGTGACCCAAAGAGCCTTTTTTGACTCTACTTTAAAAAGGGAAGTAAAAGACAGAAATTCCAGGTGTCTGACTCGTAGGACTATTTGCACAGTGGCAGCCAAGAACGGTGTCAGTGAGTGAGTGCTTGGCCCCAGGTGGTAGACGTTACCATGAACACATCTAAATGGAATCAGTTAGCAAATGAAGTTCAGGGGTAGTGTTACTGAGGAAGTCCAAGGCAGAGGTCAGTCAGTCACAGCCCTCAGATCTGATCTAGCATGCCTCCTGTTTTTGTGTACCCCATGAGCTAAGAATAACTTTACACTTTTAAAGGGCTGAAGAAGTCCAAAGAAGAATAATGCTTTCTTATTATGTCAAAGTCAGGCATGTGTTTATTATTATACTTCAAGTTCTAGGGTACATGTGCACAACGTGCAGGTTTGTTACATGGGTATACATGTGCCATGTTGGTTTCCTGCACCCATCAACTCATCATTTACATTAGGTATTTAGAAGAATGATATTTTATGATA
Source organism: Mandrillus leucophaeus (assembly GCF_000951045.1). Taxonomy (NCBI): domain Eukaryota; kingdom Metazoa; phylum Chordata; class Mammalia; order Primates; family Cercopithecidae; genus Mandrillus; species Mandrillus leucophaeus. The sequence continues at coordinate 2,716,614 of NW_012098876.1, read as the reverse complement.
CATACAAATTATATAAAATTCTAGTAAACCAGTGTCCATAAATAAAGTTTTATTGGAACACAGCCATGCTTATTTATGTATGTACTGTCTATGGCTGCTCTTATACTACAGAGCTGAGTAGTCCCAGAAGAGACCAGAGACCATATCTCCTGCAAAACATAAAATATTTGGTAGCAAGCCTTTTACAGAAAAAGTTTGCCAACCTTTGGCCTAAGAAATCCTAATAAGTGTATCCAAATCAAGAAGCAAAATGAAACATTCTCAGCAAAATGCAATAGGTCTATATCACTTGAGAATTATGTTAAAAGCTATAATTTTCATATGCCTACACATGCCTGCATAACTGTAAATGTGATCGCACTCACATGTTTATCTCTCTGAAGAGCCTTTCATGGTTAAAGTTCCATGATCTATTTATAGAATCACCTACAAAAAGGCAAAATAACTTTTATGACTTTAATCCCAATAGCAATAGTGCAACTCTATTCCCAGATGAAAATAATCTCAGAGCACTATTCTTATATACAACAGGGCAAGAAAGAGAGCTGATATTATTGGTTTATTAAATATCTAATTCAAGTCGTAAGTTTTGAATTTTAAAAACCTACTTGGGGAAACATACACACACACAGAGAAACCACAGCCCTGAGCCTCCTCCTGACATGTGTATTAGCAGGTACACCACTTCCTGTGGTTATCATTTGAGGTGAGTTAATGGTCCACAGTGTACCAGCTCTGTGCTAGATGAAAGGATGCACAGCCACGCTCATAATGGGCCCTGTTTTGTTGACAGCGAGAACCAGGAAGCAGTCCCTGTAACTGACTATATTAAGAACTCTGCAAAGAAAGATATTGAACATTCAGAGGATCTCTTATTTTGGGATTAACTATGTTCTGTTTATTCATTCACTCCAAAAGCGCCCACTGTGATCCTGTTGTGTACTAGGCACTAGGTGAGATGCTAAGGATCTTTACAGAAATAGGACATAGTTCCTGCCTTGGCACTCAGACATTATCAAGAAACACCCCAGCCCCCATTGCCTGGACACTGTAAACTATGTATTCCCTCCAAGAATAGTCCTCTCTGGGGACCAAACCTCCCAATGGAAAAGCATCAAACTATTCTTGGCTTCACTTCCCAAGGCCAGCCTGACCTTTCACTGCAGCTAGAGAGCATGAGTTGCTGGAGTCATGAAAGTCTCTCCCAATTTATGTGCCCCTGAACCAAGCTTGTGCAGGGGCTGTTTTTCGAAGAGAGAGTTCAGCCCAGGCTCCCAGGGTTCCAGGATGCCTCCACTGCAGTTACTGAGGTAGTCAGCTGACCTTTCGGCAGCAGATCTACTTTCTGGGAACCAATTGTTCCTTTAACACTTCAAAAAGTAGATTTTGCTTGGGAGTCTTTAAGCACTTGGAGATAGGAAGCTGGAGTTTAATTTATGTATGTGTTTTATGAGCAGCGAGGACTGAGAGGGATTCCCATTAACTTGACTAGGCATGGGGAGGGGTCTCTTTGAAACAGCCACTTGACAGCAGCTGTGTATATGATTAAATGTTCTCAGTAGAGAATCCCAAGGAACAGTGGTTTTGAATGTAGTTACATATGAGGCAGCACGGTGTAGTGGAACACACAATAAATGCTCTTTGATTACTTTCCATCATTCTTGGCCATGCTCCAAGTGAAATGTGAATCTTTATTTACACAGCTCTGTTCTAAAAGTTCATGAGAGCTGTATATAGGTCTTGGTGAACGGGAGTAAGATTTATTTCATTTGGTATCCTTTAAAACACCGAAAGCATTTTATCTTATTATAAGAATTTCACAAAGACATGATGGTAAGGGAGAGCACTTGCTGGTATTGAAGATGTATATCAATTACTTCTAGCAAACAAAGCCTACCTTCAGTCATTCACCAGTGTTTTAGGAGTAATTGGATGAGTCTGGGCCACCCTGGGCTTTAGTGCTACTATTTCTAAAATGACAAGGAAGGACGAGCTGCCCCTTCATAAATTTTGGCATGCTAGAAGAGTGCCTAGTATACAGCAGGCACTCAACTGTTAAATTTCATGTATTGCTTGGACCTGAACTTAATCCAGCTCTCATGTCTTATAAGTGGACATTTATTTGTGTCCAGAACAACTTAGGAAAAGCTAGGTTGTTCCTTTCATTGACCATGGTGCATGGCTGGCAGGACTCAACTCTTCTTTTCTGCTTCTCTGACTTCCTTATTCCTTTGTGGTCTACTGTAGTTCCAGCTCACTAGGCTTCTGACCCATACCAGATGCAGAATTTCAGACAAGGCTACCATCTTAAGCCCAAAGAAAGTGTTTTGAGGAAAACATTCCCTGATGTTTTAGAAAGAACCTGTACACATTCCACACCCTGCTGAGCAGAGCTTTTGTTACACAAACTGCTGGCAGCAAGGATGATCCTGAGAGGAGAATTGAAGTAGTGTCTCTCTCCCAGCAGCACGGTGCCTGGGAGAGGGAGGAACAAGGACTTCAAGGGAACTTCCAGGGAGAACGGTTACATAAAAACCTCAAAGTCTTTACATCTGATTCATATTTTGCACCAGTGTAGGCTCTGATACTTCAAGAAAAAACATTCTGTGTAGCCAAAATTACCTTAAAAAATACCCCAATTTCTGAATAGCTTTCAGTATCTTTCTAACATAGCTCCATCTCTGACCCCCCTTTTTCCCCAGCATTAAAAAAAAGAGATGCTTTCTTTAACTGAGTGCCAGAAAAGAGATTATCAGCTTGCATTTATGGGCCATGTTATATATAAATATGTATATTATTTTAAAAATTGGAATAATAATTAGTACATCAAAATGTTCACACTATGTGAAATACGCTCACCCTAAAGCTTATACTTATTCAGTGGAATGACAGGAGAAAACTAAGCTGACTTTCTCATTCTCTTTTTCTTTTTTTTTTTTTTTTTGCTGACCTCTAATAGCTGGGTTTTTGTGTTAAATGTTCACATTATGGAACTTCACTGTACCTACAGTAAACCCAATGTCCAAACTAACCAGGTCAGAACAATGAGTCAGATGGAAGGCACTGTGCCCTGTGGAGCTCTTTAGGACCCTGAGACTAGGCAGAACCTCACAGTGCAGCAGGTTCCAAGTCTCAGAGAAAGAAGTGTTCAGACAAGAGACAATCAGTCAGCATCTGGCTTGGGCATATGGCTCAAGGGGGTACAGATTTCCACCCCACAGAGTTCTGGCTGTGGGTGTTTGACACTGTGACACTAGGCCTATGGCCTATATTTGAGCAGGAGGGTCACTAACCCCAGAGGACATTGGTTACTAGAGCTGGGCAGGCCCCTGTGGGTTAATAGAACATCTTTAAATGAATTAGAATGAGGCAGTCCTTTGGCAGACACAGTCCTGCTACAAGGTGTCATAGCTTGGTAGCAGCCTGTGGGTTGGACTCCTGCCTCCACTTGCCCACTCAGCCCAGTGTCCTTATAGAATGCTCAAACTGTGCAGCACTACACAGAGGACCTGACAAGATCAGCACAGAAGGGGGAGTAATGGTCAAAGCCTGTTTTACTTTCCCTACTTGGCAAAGCTGGATTGGTCTTAGAGCTTGGGTCATCTGGGCATGTGGGGGCTGTTGAACTCTAAGCCAGCTAGCCAGGCTTCTCATGTGTGATGGGCTCGAGAAAAATCCTTTAATCCCACCAAAAATCCCTGCAACAAGAAACACTGATTCTCCTTTTATTTAATTAAAGGACTGATTTCTCATGAGTATTCTGACTGATTTATGAATACCTATTGTTCAAAATGTAATTGCATATTCAGCACTGCTCAATGGAACAGGGACTGTTTGAGCTTGTACTGCTTGCTTTACATTTTTAAAATCCTTTGCTTAGATGTGAATGATTCATTTCATTATGATGCACAAAATCAAGGCATTCCAGGAGGCATTCTATGGATACCCATAATTTTTAATCTTTGTCAAGATGTGCCAAGCCAGCCAGAACACAGCAAGGCTGACACAAAAGCCTTGAAATTTGAAGAGACACTCAGGCAGGTGCCTTATGATCAAGTGAGGCTGGGTCTCCAATTGCCCACAGTCTTCAGACATTTACCCAAAGAGAAGCAGATCTATTTTGAATGAATAGATCAACACTGATTCATACTTTCAAACATTATTACACAATAGCAAACAGATACCTAAAAAAAAAAATCTTGATGTCTTCCAGATACTCAGACATGTTTTAGAGTAAATTTTGCTGGTTTACAAGAAAATCCTGCAGACAATGTCATGGGACCAGGTCATTTCATTGGCTTTCGCTATGGCATTGGGAAGTGAATCTGTGAAATGCAAACATGAGTGAGTTCAAACAAAAGTTGTAGAGTCATAGCTTAACGTTCAATATCACTCCATCTTCTTATCTTAACTCAGACATGATTTCTAATACTGTGCCTCGTTAAATCCCTGATCCCTGACCTTTCAGCCAGAAGGAGCTACTTACTCATTATTCTCCACAACCAGGGTGTCCCACACCCATGCCTTTGCCTATGTTATTTTTTTCTGCTCCATCTCAGTTCCCAAGGCAACTAGAGAGACAAAAATACCCAGGAGGCTAAGACTTATTTACAATTGTAACACTACATTTAATAGTCATGAAGAATATTGGCCACACCCTAGCAACAACATGATCCTTTTATGTTGAGAGAGCCACAACATTCTTTTATTCTTTCTCTCAGCCAGTCATCAATAAATATTTATATAATACCTATTATATGCTAGGCACTGTTGTAGATACTGGAGACATAACAGTAAACAAAACCTAAAACTTTGTTATTCATAAAGGGTCCTAAATATCTCTTATCGTTTTACTGTGATAAGTACATCTTGTTTGTTGTTTAACAGTATAAAAAAAAGAAACACACACATAAAAATATGCAATTAACCTGAAATTACTCAATGAACACCCAGAAACTATTCGTAGTTGCCCTTTTGTTCACTCTGTCTTTTTTTAGAGGAGGAAATTTGTAGAACATTGTTCAAACTTCTAATTCAATAGTTAACATTGCTTCCTGTTGTCTATAGGATAAACAGTTGCATTATTTTTAATTTAAAAACATGTTTTGATTTAAACACTGAGTTTTTGAATATTTTTATCTATTCTTTTTTAAAATAAGGTCTTCTTGCTTGTTTTTTATTATAGCACACATACAGGAAGGTACAGAAAACATAATTGTGCAGTTCAATGAACTACACAATGAATTTTTCAAAGCAAACGCTCACGTTACCACCACTCACATCTGGAAAGACAATATTACCCAAACCTCCAGAAGTCCTGCCTGTATCTTTACCAGTCAAAGCACTTCAAAGTTACCCATGATCTATCTTTTTCTTTTTGGAGATTTAAGAGGTTTTTAAAAATTAGCTCTATGAAATTGCTGAAGTTATAAATCAATTGCTTTTTACTTGATGAACTTGGTAACTCTTTTGACAGACATGAATCATGCCATTGACATTGCTCATAATATTAGACAAATGTGAGTCCATAAAATTAGTCGTCTCCCCAACATCTACTAGGTGGATGTTTTAGGTACACGGATACAGCACATACTACCTTACCAGATTTCTTTCCTACAATCATGATCCATTATCAGTGATTCTTAACTCTTGTCAATTTTGCCCCCCCTTGCCCCAGAGGACATATGCCAATGAACCATTATCTAATTTCTAACACAGTTAAATTGTACTTGGTTTTTAACTTTATATAAATGAAATTTTAAAATCTGTATTCTTCCATGTCTGGTTTATTTTTTCCACTCAACATTATGTCTGTGAGATTTGTCCGTATTGTGGTGTGTACAATGAATATACCTTAATGGATTTCTTTATTCTATTATTAATAAAATTTTCTGGTTCACCATAACAGTGATCATATAAAATTTCTCCTTTCAAATTCAATATCTACATACTGACTAGTTTTTATTGTTCTATTTACATTCTGATTTCCTGATTACTTCAATTAAAAAGATGAGTCTTTTGACTTGGACATGTATTGCATGCCTTTGTAATTATAAAAGTATGCTCTGTGTGTGTGTGTGTGTGTGTGTGTGTGTGTGTTGTATTTTAACTACCCTAGATAAGGTACTTACCAATCTTCTTCTCTAAGAGAAATGTAGTAAACTCTTCATCATACCATCAAATGCTTCTCAAAAGTCTCTTTACATGTCACATGTAAATAGTTCAGATTGATTACAAATATGCTTCCACCTGAAAGGGGACCTCATTTGTGGTTTCCAAATATCGTCTATTCTTGTCCTCTCTCTGACAGACCTCCTGGTTTTGTTGAGGTTGATCGCTAATCTTACATATATTTTGTCTTTTCATAGTATTACCACCTATGGACGAGCTTTTGTTCAATGGCTTTTGGCCAGATCAGCACTCAACAGAAGACAAAAATGTCAACCTTCACAGGTTCATAATCAAACACAGGATGGCTCTTAACCAGCCATGCTTACTAAAGGCCACCAAAAGTGGATTTATAGTATCTGTTGGTAAAGAAGTTGGTCATTACTTCATGCTGTCTTCCTTACAATAAAGCACCCCAAGGAGAAATCCCTATCAGAGCTTTGCTCCTAAACAGCTGTACTTCTCCTGAAAAATGTGTCTGTTTTTATCTTAAGGAGTTAAAAATATTCAAATGTGGTTTTCAGAACACTCAAAGGCAAAATTGTGACCCATGCTGACTTCTGTGGTTTTCATCCCATCCCTTTCTACCCTTAACCCTAATCTTTTTTTCTACTCTTCTTTTGCTTATTTTTAACCTTCAATATTTTTGTGGCATTGTTACCTGATACAATGTCCAGAATAAGGCAGAACATAAAGAGGCTGAGAGGTAAGTTGCCCCTTAGTACTGGTTTGGTAATTGAGTGTTCTTACAATTCAGAAACACCATTATTTTAATCAGGATCTCCAAATGAGAGTGGAGGTGTCATATTTTATTTAGCAAATTTATCATGGCTATTTGAATTTAAAAGACACTATAATTGGTTCTCAAATTCATCTCTTTTTTTTGGCTTGAAAAGCATATTTTCCTCTTTTAGGGATAATTTGAATAATTTGGCAATTACTGAAAAGCATTTTTCCTTTAACATTTATAGCTATCGTTCCATATTATTTTTTGATACCTAAAGACATCTAAGATATTCTATTTTATAACATAGGAAATATTGGAGTTTACATTTTAATTGCCTTGAATAAAATATAAAGTATCTCTAGAAGGATACAGAAGTAACTAATAACAATGGTTACCTGTTTGTGGATTGGTAACTGGATAAATGAAGAAAAGATAAAGGAGAAATATTTCGCTGAATTCCTTTTAAAAATTTTTTGGATTTTGACACAGATTAATATATTTGAAATTCAACAACTTAAATGAAAAAAAATCATACTTAGAAAGTCCTCAAAATGATAGCATCTCTACCCCAACAAAGCAAAAACAGTTATCATATAACATTGTATTTTTATATTGAAGTATTTTATCTTCTATAATAACAAATAATGAGAGTTGAAAAATCAAGCAGGTGAATTTATGTCAACATGTCAAAAATTTAAAAATAGGGTCATCAAACATATATTATTTTATTACAGTATTTGAAAATCCTCAAAACTTTGTTGAAGGGAACAAACTTTGGCTGCTGGCCATGAAGGAGTAAATGGAACTGAACTTATTTGTACACCATAAAAATTAGAAAACTAATAAAAAAAAAAAAGAAAAAAATACATGAAGCAATTTTCAAACATTGGGCAACAGGGCAAAGCAGGACATGTTTGACAGGTAATTTAAAAATTACCAGGCATAATATAATGGAGTACTATGCAGCTTTCTTTTTTTTTTAAATGAGAAAGATTGTTTTGAATGTACACGGAATGATTTCCAGGTCATGTTTCTAAGTAAAGGCCCAAAGAAATTGTCTATATTACATTATACTTTATGTAAGAAAGAAATATAAAATAATGTACTACTGTCTGCTCATTTGCCTAATCATGAATCTCCATTTTCTTCGTTAGTGAAGAATGAAATCAGGAAAAATTAACTAAAAATTAAAGAGATTGGTTACATACAGAGGTTTATCAGAAGGGATGAAA
>NW_012098876.1:2705872-2708437 GCF_000951045.1 Mandrillus leucophaeus | reverse complement strand
AGGGTCATCAAATATATATTATTTTATTACAGTATTTGAAAATCCTCAAAACTTTGCTGAAGGGAACAAACTTTTGCTGCTGGCCATGAAGGAGTAAATGGAACTGAACTTATTTGTACACCATAAAAACTAGAAAACTAATTTAAAAAAAAAGAAAAACATACATGAAGCAATTTTCAAACATTGGGCAACAGGGCAAAGCAGGACATGTTTGACAGGTAATTTAAAAATTACCAGGCATAACATAATGGAGTACTATGCAGCTTTCTTTTTTTTTAAATGAGAAAGATTGTTTTGAACGTACACGGAATGATTTCCAGGTCATGTTTCTAAGTAAAGGCCCAAAGCCAATTGTCTATATTACATTATACTTTATGTAAGAAAGAAATATAAAATAATGTACTACTGTCTGCTCATTTGCCTAATCATGAATTTCCATTTTCTTCGTTAGTGAAGAATGAAATCAGGAAAAATTAACTAAAAATTAAAGAGATTGGTTACATACAGAGGTTTATCAGAAGGGATGAAAATGAGAGAAAAGAATGAGGTAGCAGGGATGACAAGAGAGTGACACTTTCTTGACTATGTCTTTAATATAACTTATTCTTAGAACCATAGCAATGTTTCATATACCCTTAAACTACTTCAAGTTAAACAAATAATTAAAAGCAATCAAACATGAGGGTAACCCAAAATAGAATACAAACACTAGCAAATTAACATAACTGTATTACAAGTAAATAACATTATCACACTGAAGTATATGTGAGAAAAAAAATTATCTGAAGTTATTGGAAAACTGTATTTTGATAGGATATGGCAAGGCTAAAGACAAAATAATTGTACATAAAAACTGTAATCTAGTAATTTTTAAAAACAGTAATGTTTAGCAATTCTGAAACTACTTATGTTTATACTAGACTTGAACAAGAAAAAACTGTAAATAATGAGAACCAAGGTTTCTTAATGTTAGCAAAATAATTTATAAAGAAGGAGAAGGGGAAGCCTAAGATAAATACCACATGGTATTAGATTAGTATCAGAGTTAACAGTGTCAACTCATGGTTTTTAATATATGTACTCATACAAAAATATAGATATGAGTATATTAGTGGGTTACTTTTTATACATAAAATACCCAGCTCTGTCTTCTTTGAGGATCAGAGCAATGACATCCGAATAACAATGGGAGTATATAAAATCCAGATTATTGTCTCTAAACACTTATTCAATAAAAGGTACCATAGCTTCTGGGAGAAGTGATTAATTTCAGGGTCGGGGAAGGGCAAATATAAAATGATCCAGGAAAATTATGTGATGCCAGAAAGTAAGAAAATGCTCAAGATAATAAGGGACAGTGAAATCTTGATGAAAGAATATAAGAGTCCTCCTGAAGGAGCTCTCAATGGCTAAAAGTAGACACATTTTAGCAACAAAATTTGATTTTAACCCATATATAAATATTCATGAGTTCATCCTGATATGGGTAAATAACAGAATAAATAAATAAATATGGGAGAAAAGACAGTTCTTTCTTACAGTTGAATTCAAATTAATACATGTAGAATAACAGAAAGAAAGAATCATCATTATGTAAACACCATGTAGATACATCATGTAGACAAGGCAACATTAGTAAGTGAAAATTTGGGGAGAAACAAGATGTGCGTAGTCTCTTAGTACCTTCACTAAGAGACTTATTAATTACAAGGGCAAATGTAAGAACTTGCTGAAGAGAAGTCTGGTAGACAAAAACATAACCCAGTAACCAATGGAATAAGACCTTTGACATCATGAGCCACTGTATAGGGAGGACACACTATCGTTTTTGTGGTGTCTTGACCAGTAATCTGTAGCCTCACTGTAGTGATGAGAAAGCATTAGACAAACCCAAATTGAGGGACGTTCTTTAAAATAATTGATTGGCACTCTTAAAAAGAGTCTTGGTCATGAAAGATGAGAAAAGACTGAGAAAATATAATAGATTAGAGGAAAACTTAAAACTAGGTGTAAAGTGGGATCCTGGGTAGGATCCTGAAAAAGAAAAAAAGAAGATGCAAGTAAAAACATTAGTGATTTTCAAATAAGACCTGTAATCTAGTTAATAATATTGTTCTATTCTTTATTATTGCACTATGGTTATGGTAAACGCTAACACAAAGAAAAAATGGACAAAGAGTATAAGGAAAATATTTGTAGTATGTCTAAAACTTTTCCGTAAATCTAAAATTATTTCAAAACAAAAATTTAGCCTTGTAAAATAAAAATTACCAACTATGCAAAGAGGTAGAAAATTGCAACTCATAATTGAGAGACAACAAGTTAATTAAAACCAAGTAATAATTGGCAAAGATGGTAGAATTATTGGATGAAGATGCTAAAACAATCATTACAACTGTTTTCCAGGTGTTCAAAAGTTGAGCAGGGACATGTAAGATATGAGAAGTCCAAAATTAAACCTCTAAGATGAAAATTTTAATGTATGATATGAATAATACTCTGGATAGAATTAATGGCAATCAGATACTGCAAAAGAAAATGTCAGTGAACTTGAAGACATAACAA